>NC_081342.1:3131655-3188708 GCF_029784015.1 Lycium ferocissimum | reverse complement strand
GATGGGAAAAAAACTTTAAAGGGTTAACAACCATAAATTTAACATTCATAACAAAAAATGGAAAAAAGGGGTATAAAAATTTGGGATTAAAAACTTTAAACTTTCAACAAAAGTATAACTATACACATCAATATAAAACCTATAGCTTAAAAATACTAAAATGGGAAAATTATGCAAATCCAACGTCTCTCCAGACCCACTTATGGGATTATACTAGATATGGTGGTATTGTTTTATAGCCCGATTATCCAAACAATACAAAAAATTTTCAAAAGGGAGAAAAGGGTTTTAAAAAATTTTTGGGATTTGAAACAACCAGCACAAGATTTAATAAAAGGGATTTTTGAGAAGCAAAACAAGAACACACCCAAATGGGGGCCTTTCCCCAGAAGCCTAAATATATTCATCTTTGTTTTTTTTTTCCCCAAATTTGCTTCTTTTTTTTTTTCCAAAAAAACAGACCACACAAAAATTTTTACCAGATTTTTGGGTTGATCCCCACACACACCCCGCCACCATTTTTTTTAAAAATTTGTTGAAAATGGAACAAATTTTTTTTGGGGGGGCCCAAAAAAGGGGATTATTTGTTTTGGAACGGTGGGTTTAACGTCCTTAAGGTGGGGGAAAAATTAAAAGGGGTTTTCCCCAACAAAATGAGTTTCATGCGTCTGATAAGGGGGAATTAATGTACGTGGTTTTTATTTATTTATGTTCTTTCAAAAAAAAAATTGTATAACTTTTTTGTATACTAGATTCTAAAACAAAATTTTAGGACTAATATAATTTTTTTGGTATTTTATGCATATTAGTAATTAAAAAAATATATTATAATAGTGGGTATCCCGAATAAGTTACAGTATACAATCAACTTCCACTGTTGTATGAGATTTGAACTAGGAATGTCACGGTGAGTTCTAAACCTCCAAACCACTGAGTCAATCTCTACCACACATATCAACATCCAAACGAGAGAGTATAATTGAAGAAACGAGAGAGAGAAAAGTACATACGTACATACAAAGAAAACGAGAGAGAGAATTGAAGAAACGAGAGAGAGAAAAGAAGAAACAAACAGACGCTTTTGACCGTGTGATTAATCTCACCCATACAACACACACATGATAGATCAATCTTCCAACTAGATTGGAATCAATAAGGCATTTAAATATGGTCATGTGACCAACAGAGAATAAAATTTGTTATACAATGGACAAATTAGAATAGGACAAAGGTAATTAGTTTTGTCCATTTCCTCTTCTTTCTCGTTACATTCTGTTGCATAGTTTTGTGTATAAAGAGAGGTGACATCGATCAATAAAAAATACAATACACCAAAAACTGTCTTCTTGCACGAGCATCCGAAAGCTCAATTCAAACCTTCATCAAAATCATCTTCTTCAATCTCCCAAAGAAATCCAAACGCGATAACACCAATAATACAACACAATGTGGACAAGGCAATCACCTATGACCACAGCCCACCCATATCATCTTAATAACTCGATTCACCTCGAATGGCTCTAGTCAACAATGTGTTTGATGGTAGAGGATACCGTGCTGGAGAAGATCACCTTCACTGCATCACCAAAAGGAAACTTGGTTTCATTAATCTAAGCTGGTAAAGCTCCGCATCCTCAAATCAGCCAATACTAACAATACTTCACAAAGTGGCTCACACAGTCATTTGTTTGATCTCAACGTACCACTGCAGCATTTGCAGATAGTGTAATGAGCTACAAAACAAACAGGACCCCATGACAAGCTATAGAACAAAGATTTGGCAAATCAAATGGTGCTAAACTAGGCATCATTTACAAAGGAATTATCAAGTCCGGTTCAAGGAAATAGTGACGTTGCTAGGTACTTTACCAAGCTCAAAAGACTACATGAATCTGATGTACCGAATGTTGTTATTTTCGTTCATGTGCATGTGTGTGTGAAGGAAGTCCAAACCCCGATGAAATCCTTAGGAGGACTGGGGAGGTTAGATACAATTTTTGACGTGGATTAAATGATATATACACACAAGCAAGAGGAAACATTCTTATGATGAACCCTTTACTCAAATAATGGATCTTGCATACTCTTTAATTTTTTGCAAGCAAAATATTTAAAATCAGAGAGAAATGTATACCAATTCTAATCATACCAATTAATCAGCTTCTTTATGGTAACTTCACAAGGCAAAATATCAGAGAAATGGAAACCAGGTTTTTTAAAACACCAAATCAAGCACATCATAAACTTGGAAACAACACATGTGAGGAACAAAGAAATGATTTTCTAAAATACAAGCCTAGAAAGGCAAAATACAACCCAAATGCGAGTCACATATCGTGGGAAAACAGTTACGTAGGAGATTGTTACATCATGTTTTCCTGAAGACTTTGGAGTTTACAAAAACCAAACCTTATCAAGGAAAGCAAATGTTGTGCTGCCGAGGTAGTCTCTGAGTTTGCTAACAACACAAGAGTAGAAGCATGTAAAGACAATCGTAACAACCACACCTATACAAAGAATCAACACAACCATGTTTCATAAGAATGGCAAGATCAATATGCGTAATTGGTGCAACAAGTTATTAAGGAAGTAAAGATGGGACAAAATGTGAAGTTCAAACAAAGACAATGGTGGTTTCAATGCAGGAGCAATTGCTGTACAATTTAAAAATATTCAAGACTTGTTTATCGGGGCTTTACACCAATTGACTGTTTCCATTCCAGTATCATATACATGTACAGTTTTGGATTCTAAATCTTTATGTCTTTGTCTCCTTTTCTCCGTTCCGACTGTATCACCTTGCCTAATTTTTTTTCAGGATCATTGTGACTCATGCAGGAGTGTCTTATCTACCTAAAATAACTCGAAAAATGTCCTTCATGTTCCGCATTTCAAATATAACTTAATATCGCTTCATAAGTTATGCAACTGGGTTTAAGTGTGATGTGTTATTTACTCTGGTGGATGCATATTACAGGACCTTTAATGAGGAACACTCAAGTTTTTGGTGAAGAGAAGGACTTACTGTTGCAAAATTAGCTTCTAAGTTCAAGACCACTTTCAAGCAGGTCATAGTTTCATGTCACATGAAGAAATTTACTTTCGAGTCACAAACAGCTTTCTTTTCCAAGCTCAGCAAATGTAATTCCTAGTATAACTCTATGGCATGTAAGATTTTCTACATGTTCCTTATTCAAGAATGAAAAAGCCTTTCATTCATTTTCCTTCAAATCTTCAACATGTTTCAGGATGTCATTCTAAAGCTAGGCAAACCAGCCGCCCTTTCCTCTAAGTCAAATTCAATCCAAAAGGAATTTTGATCTAATTCATATTGGCTACAAATTCATATAAAACTTTAAAATTATAATGGATATAGGCATTTTCTTACCATAGTGGATGATTTCAAATAGGGAGGACCTAATTTTCCGTTGCTTCAAATCCAATGCTTTTCCGTTCTAAAGGATTTTTTGATCATGATTGAGAGGCAGTTCAATAATAAAGTGAAGGTTTGTCAAAGTCTGATAATGCTCTAGAATTGGGAAAAGGCACACAAGAGGCTCTTTTTCTAAAGTCTCAAGGAATACATCAAACATCATGCGTAGGAACACCACAAATGTATCGGTGGTGTGCAAATGAAAGAAAGCATAGACATCTCCCACGTAAGGGGGTCTGATGTTTCAATCTCACTTGCCTAACTCATTTTGGGGAATGTATGATTAAATAACATACCTCATTAACAGTTTCCTTCCAGAGTACTAAAAGGAAAAACCTCTATGAGATTTTTTTGGCACAAACCAAAATATGACAATTTGAGGTGTGTTTTGGGTGTTTGTGCTATGCTTCAAACTCTGGCGCAACACAGACAAAGTTTGAGCCTAGGCTACATTGTGTTTTCTTAGGCTATCCTCAAGGATGTAAAGGTTATAAATTAATGGATTCGAGCACAAAGAGTAGTCTTTTATTTCCAGAGATGTCAGCTTTTTTGCTATCAGCTCTATTTGCCTCGTGATAAACTCTTTCTACCATTTTTCACCACAACATACTGCATCAGACTCAGTCCATCATGTCCCGAATTCACCTTCTAACCTTTTACACATCTCACCGATACACCTACCAATTCTCAATTGCCCTGTTGATGACTGAGGATCTTCTTCTACTCACTCTCCACAACCTATGCCTACCATAGACAATACAACAACTAACCTTTCACCTATATCACCTTCACCACTTTCTATTCTCGATATCCTCAGACTTCCATCCAATTCTATTCTCAACTCCACTGTGAACAAGACATCAGTGTAATCGTTAGAAGGCCCGGATACCGGATGATTATATATGCAATCATGTCATTCTAACCGACTCTACTAGTGCTTGCTCATTCATCCTAACCCTCCTGGCTGTACCTTTTCTTTTGCTTCCCTATCTCTGCAAAACCAAGGCTCTTCTTCAATTCACTGCAATCGGAATCCAACTCTTTTGCTCAAGCCTCTAAACATCCAGACGGACAAAAGCCATGAGAAGAGTTGCATGCTCTTGAGACTGAATCAGCACTGATGTTTGTCCCATTACCCCCGTGCAAGAAACCACTACCTTGCAAATGGGTTTATAAAGTCGTTACAACCCAGACAAGGCTAATAGAGGACTAGTGTGATTGGTGGTAAGTGGGGATATTCAACAGAGGAGTGATCTTCACAGAGACATTTCACCTGGGCACAAAATGGACACAATTAGATGTCTTTTAACTCCGTTGCTATCAAGAAAGGACGGGAAGTCCATCAACTTGATGCAGTAATGTCATATCGGGACCCGTTATGAAGAAGTCTACATGAAGTTTCCCGTGTGCATGGATTGTCTCTGGATTTAAAACTAGTCTCGCTTATTAAGGAAATCATTGTATGATCACAGATCCCGACAATGGTATGCTAAGTCAGTCAAAGCTTTAACTTTCAAAGGGTATACTAGTTCTCTCAATGACTACTCATTGTTTTTTAAATAACGTTCTCTAATTTCATCATAGTCGTCTATGTGGATGACATCCTCACACAGAAACGCATCTTCATCAGATTCGTTATCACCGACCCTTTTACAATACGTAATTCGCAGTCACATTTGGGTGATATTCACTATTTTCTAGGCATGGAACATCATGTGAAAAAAGGTAGTTTTATCATAAACCAAAGCAAATTCACCTTAGATCTTTTACAGAATTTGATTGCTCAGTGCTAAGGTTTCTTTCTCCCCTTGATCCTTACTCTAAGCTCAATGCACATGATGGTCCTTTATTGCCCAATCCCACCTTGTATAGACACTTAGGCGTGAAAGCTCAACTATTTAACTCATACTAGGCTCGATCTATGTTTTCAGCCCTAATTTCAGTCAACACATGCAACAACCACGGGAATCACATCTTTGTGCCTATTCGAGTTTTAAAATACCTTAGAAATGATCTGCATCAAGGAATTCTTCTTTCCTCTCTCGATTCATCTTTTGGATTTGCTTGCCTTTCTCACGATGTCATCGGGTACCTACAAGCGGAGACCACACGATCGCCCGTGGTTTCTTCATCACAGACCGGGAGGAGCACCTATCGGAACCAAGAAACAACCATCGGGCCTCATTATCATCTCCGCAAGGTAGCATCGTTCAATGCGAAGGGTAATGTAGCAGAGATTACCTCCGGCTCGTTAGGTTCTTGAAGATCTTTCAGCCTCTCGTTCGCCTACATCGTGCACCCGATAGCTGTCGCCATCCACATCGCGGGAAACCCCGTCTTCCACGAAAGAACGAAGCATGGAGTTGGATTGTCACTTGCTGCATGCCAGCTTGTATCCGGTCTCATCACTTTATCTTTCGTTCCTTCAAAGCAACAAATTGCGTACTTGTTCACCAAACCCTTATTCGGGGTTTCCATCGATTTCCGTTGAACAATCGGGGGTTGTTTCCCTACCCTCCACCTTCCGAAGAATAAGATCCAAAGAAAACGAGAGAGAATTGAAGAAACGAGAGAGAGAAAAGAAGAAGACTATGATGTACAAAGAAAACGAGAGAGAGAATTGAAGAACGAGAGAGAGAAAAGAAGAAGCACTGTGACGTTTTTGACTGTGGATTAATCTCACCCATACAACACACACACATGATAGATCAATCTTCCAATTTCTTAGATTAGAATCATGGTATTTAAATATGGTCATGCGACCAACACGCCTAGAGAATAAAATTTGTTATCTGACCCGACAAATTAAATTAGGGCCAATTAATTAGTTTTGTCCATTTCCCTCTTTCTTTACGTTACATTCGTCGTTTTGTGTATAAAGAGCAGACATCTTGATCAATAAAAATACACAGAGAAAATTTCCAAAAATCTGTGTCTTCTTTCAGTTTAAGCTATTTAATATATATATATACTGTAACTTTTGCCGAATGGGTTCGAGAACACTTACTTCCTAGATCCGTCCTCGTTTATCATAACTTCATACCATGATATTTACAACCGACATAAATTAAAATAAATGAAAAAAATCACCTAAATTATTTTATTAAAATTTAATCCTTTAGAAAAAAAGACTTCATGTTCGGGCTAAACACTCGGGAAAAAAACAATGAGGACAGGAGTAGAAAATTGTGAGAAACACTTAGAATTGTAAGGTCAACTTTGCAATTCTGATGTTACGTTCTTAAAGTATTAAATTGATAATTTGATATTATGAAAATATTAATTCTTAATTATCTTTATTATTTTGGATATTAATAATTCTTAACCCATGCTATACACTTTCCGCTTTCGTGTTGCATGGGTTGGAGAAAGAGAGTTGACAATTAGATGGGCTTGACAATTGGCATTTTGTAGGCCCAACAAGTTGAGAGTGAGCAACACAGGGCTACTCTAACTGGGTCATTTGTACTTATTTTCGCATCATAATATCTTACAAGTTTTATCTCGCGTTCTTAAAGAACTTATGCCTTGCTAGGCATAAGTTTAATTTTGAAAGCGGCAAAAACTAAAGACGAGCCCATTTGAAGGGAAAAAAAATTAAAGACCAGTCCATTTGAATGGTTAATTGTGCAATTTGTTCATTCCAACTTTATGAGGCCTAAATTCAGAAGCCCATTTCCAAAGAACCTGTTGGGGAAACATTTTCAATTTTTCCCAAAAAATTCAACAAAACGTTATTTTAGAGAAAAATAAATCAGAGCTAAATAATATGACAGAAATAGGAAACTACTTTTGTGGGAATGGAATAACCATATACTTGATTTACAACTCAAAGAAAGAAAAGAATAACAAAAATACGAAGGGAAAAGAAGAAGATTAAGACAAGATCGTCTAGAAAAAAGCTTATCTAGATTTGATGTTTACGTGTAAAAGTGAGTACACAATTTGTGTATTTCTTATATCATTATCACTTAACAATATTAGATAATATGTATATTTACTTTATTTAGTACTTTATCATGGCAAATTAAAACGATTTGGTAGCGCAATAAATTTTTTTCCTAACTCATATGCAGGACATTGTACTACTAGTGAGAAACCAAATAATGTGGTATCTATGGCCACTAATTAAATAGTATTTGGCAACTGAGACTTAAAAAGGAAGATACAAATAAATTAATTTAATGCTAAATCCTTCAAACGTAATCTGTAGAGGCGATAAAGCAAAGTGAATTCATTGAGTAGTTTGACTAATTAGTATTTGCTTCAATTGTTGTGTACGCCAGTGAATTATTTTCAAATTAAATATGACATTTCCCATCTAGAGACTAGGAATATACCTTATGGTATTTTGATTATTCTTTGAGAAAAGGAAAAAAGTAGACAAACTAAATGCAATACATAATAAAAAAGAGAAGTCAATTTAGTCCACCTACCATGTCGCCTTTCTGTAACACGAGTGTAATATATTATACTGGCCATGTGAATTATGAGTTTTGAGAACTCTCTTTTAATTTAAACAATAAAAGTCTCCTTGTGTAAATGAATTTATCCAATTTCATAATTTTGATTTGAGTTTTAATTTGTTTTCTCAAATGGCACAATACTACGCGTGTAACTAAGCAGTAAAGAGTAAATTCGGGCTTGATTCAACTTGGCTCGAGCTCAGTCATACTTTGACAAAGCTCTCTTAAGTTCGATTCGATATTGTAAAAAGCTTGATTGAGCTCGACTCGGCTCAATATCATAGTAAGCTTAGTTGGGCTTGCTCAACTCGACGTCCAAACCTTCAATACAAAAACAAAAAGAAATTTTAAAACTCAAAGCTTTTTTAATTTATTTATTTTTGAGAAAGGAAACAACAAAGCTCAAATTTTTAGGAAGTAATATAAAATAGAGAAAAAAAAAATATCTTGGTCTGATTTTCTCAATATATAATAGGGTCATCAACAGAGATCAGAATCTTCTCCTAGA
This sequence comes from Lycium ferocissimum, assembly GCF_029784015.1. Lineage (NCBI taxonomy): Eukaryota > Viridiplantae > Streptophyta > Magnoliopsida > Solanales > Solanaceae > Lycium > Lycium ferocissimum. The sequence goes on along the minus strand of NC_081342.1, from coordinate 3,180,301 downwards.
TACAAGGTACTTTGACATTTTTTATTTGATTTTGCATCACTTATAAAGAATACTTTATACTTTATACCCTCATCCACTATCCCTCTCCTAATATTGTATTGTATTGTGTTGTTAGCTTAAATACATTTTGATTGTTATTTCAATCTTATTGTATCATCTCATTAAATTCATAATTACATAACGACGAAAGTCTTTTTTTTTATGTAATGATCGATTTGATGTGATTGCGTCATTACCTATTTCTTTTGTTTTCTTGTCATTTTGTCCTATTTATTATCTAATACTCTTATTTTATCTTTTTTCCTACCTTTATATAATAACTCTATTCGATACCCTACTTTTCTTGTAAGTTTATCTTTCAAATTATTAACGTGTGATATTAAGTAACAACAAGAAAAGAAATATAATATAATATAATACGATACATTATGAACCGAAACATACGTAGCAACCATCCAAACAAAGTGGAAGAAATAATTGCATGTCCTTTCAAGAAACAAAAAACCAGAAATTGGAGTGGCGTGATAAACTTGCAGAGGGACTAGTGGGATACAGAAAAAAAAAAAATGTAACCAAAAAGCTATTGACTTATGGGCAATACATTCACTAAAATCAAGGTTCTATTCATTGGATACCACCATTTTTTTTTTTTCCTGTTTTATTTTCTTTTCAGGCTAACTGCCATAACTGTGATTCCCATGCCAACAAAACATAAAACTACACTATTCATCACTGTCTCTAGACTCTTTTTCAACAAAAAGGAATTAAAAAGAACAAGACCCTTTTTTTTTTTTTTTTCCAATTTAATAATTCCACTTTTTCTAGCAAATTCCATTTTTTTTCCCATGGTTTATAGAGCATGTAATTATTTATATATAAGTGTCAAACTTCGATCTTTTCTTGGAGCATATTTAGAGCATATTCTTTAGTTTGTTAGAACCAAATTTTCTTCCTTTCATAAATATAGAATCTATCTTCTTTGTTTAAGCTTGTTTACTATAGTTATATCAGCCGTTTTGATTTTATTGGGCTTATTGTGCTAAAGTTTTAATGTTTATCTATACTTCTGTGTACCCTTTTGGTATCTTGAGGTTTTAAACCTGGAATTTGGTCAATTGGAGCATGCAAATTCTTGAATGATTAAGAAGTATTTTGGAGTTATTGTGCTAAAGTTTTAATCTTTATCTATACTTCTGTTAACCCTTTTGGTTTCTTGAAAGTTTTTAATCTTGAATTTGGTAAATTGGGGCATGCAAAATTATTGAATGATTATGAAGTATTTTGGGCTTATTGTGCTAAAGTTTTAATCTTTATCTATACTTCTGTGAATCCTTTAGGTTTCTTGGAAATTTTCACCTGGAATTTGGTTAATTGGGGCATCCAGATTCTTGAATTTATTAAGTTTCTGGGGTTATTATCTATACTTCTGTGAACCCTTTTGGTTTCTTGAGATTTTTAACAAGGAGTTTGGTTAATTGGGGCATGCAAGTTGTTGAACAATTATGAAGTGTTCTGGTTTTGTTGTTGTGTCAATCTTGGTTTGGTTTTTGGTTTTTGTTAGCCTTGTTGAGGTTAATAAATGTCAAATTCCAACCACACTTGATGGACCTTTCAAGCCAGTGACTATCCCTTTGGATCAAAGTTTTAGAGGACATGCTGTTGATTTACCAGATACTGACCCTAGAGTTCAAAGGACTGTTAAAGGATTTGAGCCTGAGCAGATATCTGTATCACTTTCCTCTACTTATGACTCTGTTTGGATTTCTTGGATTACAGGTAAATTTGTTACAATTTCCTTTTTTGTAGTTTAAAGTTTGAATTTTAGCTTGAAGAATTGGTGCTTTTATCCTGTGTTGCTAGGACTCTCCAAAAATATCGCTGCATCTGAGTTGGATCCTCCAGAAATGCACTATTTTTTAGGATCTGACATGCACCGGTCGACATTTTAAATAATGAATTTTAGCTTGAAGAATTGATGCTTGTATGAATTCCAGTTTCTCCCCTAGCTAGCAGAGTGCTAGAGTTTTATTTCTGCTAATTCTTATGGTGTTTTGTTGGCTCAAGACTCGTTAAAAATGAATATTCTTCAGTTATTTGTGGCAATGTCTTATCTGTAAAATGCAGGGATAGTAGCATTTTTGGTCCCTAAATTATAGGTATATTCTATTTTTGCTCCTTGTGATATCTAATGAAAGCACCTTTGACTTCCATTTAATGGAAATGTGTGTTTTTAGTCCTTTTATGTAACAAGTATGTTGTATTTGAACTACTTTTACTTTTAGAACGGTAATATGTCGTAACAGTACAAGCTTAACATAACACACGTGTAATTAAGTGGTAGAAGGACTAATCATTATGGTAAATTTGTGAATATTCACAAGCAAAGGGATTAGAAGTGTACATTTCAACTGATTGAAGGTTAAATGTGCTTAATCATATCTCACAAGGATCAAAATTAAAGGTTACCAATAATTGAGAGGCCAAAAGTGCTATTAACCCAAAAATGTATGTTAGATTCAACTATCAGTCGAAAATCTGAGTTGATAAAATTGAAACTTACAAGACACTGCTTGCTTTTAAATCATGTCCAACTTTTAATTGACAGTGATATGAGCACAGTATTGGATATAAAAGATCTTTATTTGTTTGTGCAAAGTTTAAATTGTTTGTGATGAGGTATATTTACTTGGATTAACTGGTTAGAGGACCTTAACATCTTCCATCTGAGATATGTTAAATTCAATTATCAGTCATTTGAGTTGATAAGTTGGAAACTTTGATACAAGATTATATGATTTTTAGTCATGGCCAACTTTTAGTTTATAGTTATATCAGCATATTACTAGATATTTTTTTTGAAAAAAAATTGGTTTGTGTAATTTTAAATTTTGGATCACTGTTTAAGAATGTGTGTTTTACTGTATTTGCAGGAGAATATCAAATTGGTGACAACATTAAACCATTGGATCCAAGTAAAGTTGGCAGCTTTGTTCAATATGGGAAAGATAAATCCTCGTTAAGACACAAAGTAATTGGCCAGTCCCTTATTTATAATCAACTTTATCCATTTGAAGGACTTCAGAACTACTCTTCTGGAATCATACACCATGTCCAACTTACAGGTATGGTCAAAAATTGAGAAGTTCGACTCTCAAATCCGAACTGTGCCACTTAACTAATTTCAGAATGCAAGTCTCATACGTCGTGATTTGTTTCTCATGTTTTATTTAGTCAGTTAGTGCCGTTTTTTCCTTCTGCAGGGTTGAAACCAGACACATTATACTATTATCGATGTGGAGATCCTTCTATAGCAGCTATGAGTACTATCTATCATTTCAAGACGATGCCTATTTCTTCTCCAAAGAGCTATCCAAAGAGAATAGCGATTGTAGGGGACCTTGGTCTTACATACAATACCACTTCAACGATTAGCCATTTGATGGGGAACAAGCCGGATCTTGTTCTATTGGTGGGAGATGTTACTTATGCTAACTTGTATCTCTCAAATGGAACTGGTGCAGATTGCTATTCGTGCTCATTTAACAACACTCCGATACATGAGACCTATCAGCCTCGGTGGGACTATTGGGGAAGGTGAGAACTTGTATCCTTTTTGCTCATTCAAATGCTGATTTACACATCTCGAATAGAGTTCAATTTTTCACAAAAATGGATAGTTCAACTTCACTAGTTTAATTTGTGCTTCTGTTTCTGACATTGTCACAATAGATATATGCAGCCGCTGGTGTCCAAAATTCCCATCATGGTGGTGGAGGGGAACCATGAGATAGAAGAACAAGCCGAAAATCAGACATTTGCAGCCTATCGTTCTCGCTTTGCATTCCCATCAAAAGAAAGCGGATCATCATCCCCGTTTTACTATTCTTTTAATGCGGGAGGCATACACTTCATCATGCTCGGGGGATATGTCGCCTATAATAAATCAGGTAAAACTACATGCTCAACATTTCTTCAATTCTGTTACTCTTTCCCCTTTGTGATGCTTGTGGTCGACTTTGACAGTTTGTCTCAAAACATCAATATTACAGATGATCAGTACAAGTGGTTGGAGAAGGACCTGTCTAACGTTGACAGGTCAGTTACTCCGTGGCTGGTTGTCACTTGGCATCCACCTTGGTACTCTACTTACACGGCACACTATCGAGAAGCTGAATGTATGAAGGTAGCGATGGAAGAGTTGCTGTACGAGTATGGTGTCGATTTAGTCTTCAATGGACATGTAAGTACAAGATTAATATACCGATATCCGAAAGCACCTAAACTAATTGTACCATTCTACGTGCAGAAAGATGAACATTCATTTTGTGATTGTTATTCTATTATAAGCACAGATCTATGTATCAAGTACTGATAAATCGAAAAATCTACAGGTTCATGCCTATGAAAGGTCAAACAGAGTCTATAACTACACACTGGATCCTTGCGGCCCAGTCCATATAACTGTCGGTGATGGTGGAAACCGTGAGAAGATGGCGATTGAACATGCTGATGAGCCAGGCAGATGTCCTAAACCAGCTAACACGCCAGACAAATTTATGGGTGGATACTGTGCCCGTAATTTTACGTCAGGTCCAGCAGCCGGCAACTTCTGCTGGGATCAACAACCTGAATATAGTGCATATCGAGAAAGTAGCTTGGCCATGGAATACTAGAGGTAAATATATATATATATATATATATATATATATATATATATATATATATATATATATTTCTTTCACTGTAAAATTTAGCCGGGAGCAATTTCTGCTCCTGCCAAATGATTATAATTGTTTTATAGCACAAGATCATTAAAAACTCATTTTTATAGACCATTTCGAGATTGCCAGAACTAGGAAAATTCCTGTAAACCAAAATATTGTGCTCCCACAGCTTTGGTCTAGTGGTTAGGCGCACGTCGAGTTTGAATCCTGTCGCAGTCAAAAGCACAGTAATAAAGTAGATAAAAGTAGAGGGGCATACTCATCATCCACCGAATTTTGAACCATGCACTAGCTTGCCCTCGGGGATTTCTTGGTTACGGAAAAAGATTTTTGAAGAGTCATTTCGTCAACTGTTCGAGTGATTCGTCGTGTTATGCATTCTAGTCCTTGACTTTTTTTGTTTTTTTGCCGTAACATGGTTACATTTTTGTTCAGAGTGATCATATGTTAATTCTTGTGGATAATTTTGCAGGTGAAAAATGAGACACATGCTCTATGGACATGGCATAGGAACCAGGATATGTACAATAAAGCTGGAGATATAATTTACATAGTGAGGCAACCTGAGAAATGTCCTGTCAAACCAAAGGTAATTAAGCCCTGGCCAATACATAAATACAAATTTGATTGGATCACAAAAACAGTCTGATCCCAATTTACTTGTAAATTAGCTGGGAATTGGAAATTATGATTCATAAATCATAGTTGATAGCATTAATATTCTTTAGTACCTCAAAAGTTGTATATTTAATCAGAAACTCCGCATTTGTTGTATATTTGGAAGAGACTGCTACATTTTAATTTTTAATATTTCCTGTAAGTTATAATATGATTTGTTATGAATGTACAAGAAACTCATTCCACTTCATTTATTATTATTTCTTTTATCAAGGGAAGTCTTCATTTTTTTTTTTCCTTTTATCTTACTCTCCACTTATAAAGTTTTTCTTTAGATTGAATATGTCAAATTGTGCGTTCAATCAAGAAAAAACATTTTTTGTTGTGCAATTCACAGGCATAGATTTAGTTGAATATTTATATTTTCTGCAATTTATTTATGATTAAACTCATTTTTCTTTTTCTTTTTAATCTTCTCCATTTTAAAGGTTATTTCTTAAATGGAAATTATGTACCTTCCGTGGAGAAATCAAATACAGAAGCAGATGATGGGAGACAAAGTCAAACGTGATTAGAGACACTGTAGCAGTTTTGCAGCTTATTAATCATAAATAATGAAATATAAAGAAAATTTAGAAATTTATAGCTATATTTCCATTCAAATATAAATTGATACTCATTTTAGAAAGAAAAAAAAAATCTTGTTGGATGTCTCTACGTTATAGTTATTCTCTTATTAATAACTATCAGCTCTTTAATAATTCGAATCCAAAGTAAAAAAACAACGTCCACATTATTTAGCGCATTTGCAAAGTTACCTTATACTTGTATCGATGGGAAATAGCAAATATTAGGTGAATTATGAAGGTATAAGCAATTTGATTTGCACAAACTGTAAATAAAAAGGAAAATAAATCCCTTAAAACTATTGGTCTTAAAGTAGGAAATAAATAGGACTTATTTTTACTTCATTTTACATCAAGTGGGAAAAAAGAGATTGAGTGAATACGTATTTCCTCTCACCAACCAACAGAAAGGAAATATAAGCAAAATACAAGTGAAAAAAAACTATCGAGATCAATAAATTGGGACCCAATTATTAATTTGAAAAGCAAAGTATAAACTAAATACAAGTGGGTATGCAACATAAGATGAACACAGAAAATTAGAACTTGGACATGCTAACAAATTAATTGGATTCAATATAAAAAGGAATATCCCCTTGTTTCTTTATAACCGAAAAATTCCCGAGAGCCAATAATGGGCCCTCCTCTTTATAATTTTTCACTTGAATACCAAGCTTTTATCTGCGACTACGTTCGAACCCATGACGTGTGCATAACTCACGCATCACGTGTTACGCTCTTACCACCTTGTTATCAACAGGCCAAGACAGTTGATTATAAAGACCAGAATGTTACTCCAAAGGGCTGAAGTTTTCAAAATAGCAAAGATGAAAACTTCCATTTTCTAACCAAAATTCTACTGTCCTAGCCTTCAACAAACTAGCAAAAGTATGGCTATATTCTACAACGAATGGCTACAAGAGTTGAAAAATATGAATGAAGAGAAGCATAAAATATGCAGGAACTAAATTTGAGAACTTGGGAGAAGCTTTAGAAGTCTCTGAGTCAGGAATATCAGGTCCAACTCCATTGCCATTGAAAGGATTTGCGGACCCTGGTGGTGGTGGGTAAAGAATTGGCGTCGTGGTCGGTGTGGTAGTCCCTCCGGTTGTGCCACCACCACTGGTGTTCGGAGAAGTAGAGCCACCAGCAGTGCTGAAAATTTACAGAACCCAAGTTGTTAAAATCATACTGCCAACTTTGTATTAAAGAATGGGCAAGTTACACATTTTCCAGGCGGCAAAAAATAGTTACATTCGCTGGCTAAATATACAAAAAATATACACTATTATATATAAAATATACATTTGTCGGCTATTATTTTGGTGGGCAGTTATCCAATATAAAAATCCCATAAAGAATTGACGCGGATAATCACATACACGAGAATCATAACTTGGCCATACACCTAATTTAGAAGAGCATCAAATGATCTTCTTAAGACAGATATATATTGTGTCACATGTCTCAAGTAGTGAATTTCGTTCTCGTCTTTTTTCTTTTTCTTTTCCAGCTTTCCTTTTATTTTGTGTGTGTTTGTAGTGTTCTATTGATCAGGTAAGAAATTTGTCTGCTCTTAATTTTTTAGGATTTGCAGCAGATAAGTGCAGATCGATCGATACATCAGCATGCTCCTAATTCCTAAAACTAGCGTCCGGGTCCGGGTAGTGGCAGATCCAGAATGTAGATGCAGGTACTAAAACGTATATGTAACTCTATATATACTTGTTTTTCGCACATATATATAAGGATCGACCACAAAGCTCTGGGTTCTGTCGAACACGTGAACCCATGATTTAGGGATCATAGCCAATAAGCACTCCTTGTTGTATTCCTTTTTACACTTCAAGACATGAGAATAAAAACCAAAAGAGTGATAGACATGAAACTAATAATCTGAAAATAAATCAAAGTAAAATTTTATGTAAGTTAAATTCATAGGTTAGTTTGCTAGGGAGAATCCATACACAGTAAGAAATGTATTGTCAAAATCATAAAGCTCTGCTCGAGATGACAATTGATGCCAGATTGCTAGCTGGCTTTTGCAGCCATTTTTAGACTATCCTTACAGCAACTTGACCATTGATGCTACCCCATACATACTGACACAATCACACTATTTTACATAAAGTGATATTTTTTATTTTTTTTTACTAGTACTCCACTATTTTATGTTTCCACTCAATCAATTAATGCAACATATTTCTCTTGCCTATAAGCTTTTACTAGTAAGTTTTTTTCACATCAAAGAAATAACCTATGTGCTTTTAATCCGACTCTACGATGGTTAAGCAATACTCATTTTGTTACATTTTATGTGTCATTATTGTTTTATTTTAAAATAATTTAACTTAAAATTTCTCTTTTTATTATTAATGACATAGCTTTATAACCACAAAACATGTTTACGATCACAAGTCAAAAGTCTTTCTTTCTTAAATTTTAAAATGCGTTACATAAATTAAAACGAATTAAATATAGAGAATACCCAACATTCTTTTGGTAGTCAAAGTAGAAACAAAGACCATCTACAAAGAAATAAAATAAGCCTCTATTCAGAAGTCTTCTTGAGATCTTTGCGTGTCTACAAGCTTCTTCTCTAGCGCTTTTTCTTATTCTTTTTTTAACTACTAGTATTATATTAAGACAACTTTCAAGAAAATTAAAAAACAAAAGACAGTGGTCACCCGACAACTAAAGAAGAAATAACTAGAAAATTACAGTATCAAATATCAAGAACTACTCGAAAAAAGAAAAAAGGAAAGCAATGTGAGAGAAAGTTAAAGTTCATACCTTGTATGTGCTGGATAATCACAAGATCCATAACCTACGTAGCACCAAAAGAAAAAGAAGAAAAAAAAAACAGCTTAATCACTACTCATTTTATGTGACGGGCTCGGACTACGAGGGTCATATTATCAACTTTTTTGTGTGAATTAAAACATAAATTCTTTAATATTTCCTTAAATAGAAGTTACATATTTAAAAAATAACATAAAAAATATTTTTCTTTTCTAGCATGACCATATAATATCGAAATACAGTGGTCAAACTAATCCAAACATCATACAAAAACTTCATCTTTAAGATTTAAACTCGAAACTTATGGTTCACAAATATGTAACTCATAAATAATTCAAAATATTAAGAAAATCATAGTAAAAGAAAAAAGAATCATTTGACTCCGGATGGTCATCAAATACTCAAACCATTTGTTTGCAATATAACAAGAAAGTGCAAAAAATGAAAGAAAAAAAAATCATTACTCGGATCAGTTTTGGCAATGGTAACATATAGTCATTTTCAAGATTCGAAAACTAGACTCCTGGTTAATAATGAATAACTCAAAATATTTTTAAAAAACAAAAAAATCATTATTAAAGAAAAAGCTTTTTAACTCCTCAAATAGTAACAATTTCACGTAAAATGTGATCGATGGAGTATTTTGTTTGCAATATAACAAGAAAGTACAAAAAAAAAAAAAATGAAAGAAAAAGATGATTACTTGGATCAGTTTTAGCAATGGTAGCAGTGCCAGCAAAATCACAAGAACCAGGTGCTCTATTCATACGTTGATAGAAGCCATTAAATGCATAAGAAGCATGAGCTTGAATTGTATTTGGAAGATAACAAAGTCCATTTGCTGAAATAGGAGCACAATCAGCACCAGAGTAACATGCATAATCTAAAGCACTTTGTAATGATTGTTCACTTGCATCACTTCTTGCTACACACCATGTTGCTTTTACTCTTATTATTTGAGTGAAAAATAAAAAATTTATGACCAGAAACACCCAAAAAAATGGTGGTTCTCCCATTGATGAAGCTAAAGGCTCAAGAAATTATACTGTGTTTTCTTGGTCTTTTTTACTTTTGATGTGGGGTTTTGAGAGTGGGAATTTTGAGAGTGACAAGTTGTTTTTTTTTTAATTAAAGAAAAGGGAAAGGGGAATGTTGTGGTACAGTGTGGACAAAAGGACTGAAGCAGAAAGAAATCAAGAATCAAATGGAAGAATTGGGACTAGTTAATACTCTTTTACCATATTTGGTAAGAGATAGGATAAATTTATATACACACTACCAAACACGATATAAAATGAAGCCTTATCCTAAGGGTGAGATATCCCACCTTATCCCACTTATCCTGGGATTATTTTATCCCATCTCCCAAATGGGATAAAATAATCCCAATAAATGGGATAAATTAATCCCGGGATTATAATCCCGGGATAATTTTGTCTAACTACGAAACGACCACTTATGTGTAACACTTTCTCTTTTAATCCATTTCCAAAAAACGTTACTGCTACATTTTTATATCTTAAAATAATATAATTTAACTTTTTTATTATTTTTAATGAGATGATTTATAGGTATAAAATATTTAAAACTTGTTTTAGATTATAATTTTTTTTTTAAAAATCGTTTCTTTCTTAAGTGTCATGTCAAGTCAAGCATCGCCATATAAATTAAGACGAAGGGGGTAAGGTCCATCACGTTATATATATTACGGTTGATGAAATTTCTCTATTCTTAATTATATTGCATCGAGCTTGATCTTTGAAAGTTAGAAAATGGTTGGCAGGGACTATTTTCAAATTTAAGGAGTTCTGCGTGATATAATTCAAGTTAGTCGAGTCAGTATTTACATGAATGCATAAAGTAAGAAAAGAATTACTAACAAGAAGATGGTTTCTCGTCTTTTTATTATTTTATGTGTTCTTTTAGCTGTTTCCTTTTTCTTTTGTTTTGTTCTTTTTGTGGGGCTGCTTTTCCTTTTTGGTATGTGAGATTTGAGAACTTTGAAAGTCATGAACTGAACGAAATGTTTTCTTGGACAGATGATATAACTTGTTTCTTTTTGTGTATATTTTAACCTTTGTAGTTTGGATGGATGTCTTCGGTATGGGTTTAAAGATTCTTTTGTTTTCCTGAATTTCAGCCTGGCTGTCTTGGAAAGGTACATCAAATGACATCCGTTTGAAATATATAATCATCACTTAGTTGTAGTTAGTTGATGTATATTTTCACTTTAATAAATTACGTACTATCTGAATTTCAAGAATTTTCTGCTAACTCTATAAGAAAAGCATGGGCAACATTCACAAAGTTCAAGGGCCAATTTTAACTTATGCCATTAAAGAAAAAAGATGGAACGACAATGTACAGTCAACCACTACTCAAAGGCTGAATTGAGAAAAATATGATAAAATATTTTTTGGAATAAAAAACAATTAAATTATATATAATAGTAATGTAAATAATCAATCAATATGTCATAAAAATAACCAATCAATAGATCATAAACACTTTTTGCAAGTTGCTGGTACATATTTCAAGTTATCTATCCATGTTTAACTGTGAAACAACAACAACAACAACATGTAATAGATATAATCATGGGGTGAGATGCGGGGAGGGTAGAGTGTACGTAGACGCCTCACTTCTCGCTTTTTGACGGGTAGAGGCGTTTACGATAGGCTAAATTTAAAGAAGAAGCATGTTTAACTGTGAAAATGATCTATAATTGGGTCTAAATTGGAACGAGTGTTAAATCAGCATTAAAAAAAAAAATACTGAAAAGATTCTACACTTTAGAGTTTCTCATTTACATCAAACTTAGAAAGACAAACTGATTTCTTCCCATCACATCTTCAATTTAAAGTATAATTATCAAAAGTTGAGTTTTAAATTTGGTCACTTAGGTAGTTTCTCACACGACTCTTTTAACCCAAAATAACCATCTTCAACACCCTCCACCCCTACATCGAGAAAACAAATCAAGTGTCAAAGAATAACACGAGCAAAGCTTATAGTCTAGTGATATCAGTAACAATCTCACGCACAATATGCATTTCACTCGAAATTGACGAACAAATACAAGGTCAACAGGCCAAATTTTTTTCCCTCAAAATGCCAAAGCATGCTCACAACATGTACATATCTTGGTAAACAATTAATAAGAAATAAGAAAGAAATTAATAAGCATCAACCTACCACCCCATGCTTGGTAAATAAAGATTGATTTTTCCATTTAAAAAAAGGAAGGCAAAGAATTACACTCTTTCTCGACATACATTTTCGAACATATACATCTTTAAGTGATGGCACATTGAAATTTGAAATAACAAAAAACGGGGTGTTAATACTCTATGATTGTAGTAATACAACTCACAATTTTACCCTCCAACCCCTCCGGGAAACCCCTTTCTCTTTGTGTATACGTATTTGTTTCTCACACGCGTAACATATAGGGTGATCAGCTCAGCCCCGACCATTTTGATGTCAAAAAAATTGCAAAAAGAGATTCGTATCAAATTTCTTCGTAGAACAAAATATAGGCTTCACTCCGAAGAACTTCTTCCAAAGGGACTTCTCGTACGTATGCATCACTTGCATAATACCACACATAATCTTTCGCGTCCTTGTCTTCCCCAGCAATCTTTGGACCTCCTCTAACATATGCAACATAGTGACCTCCCCTCATAGTCCCCGAATGTTCCACGACACCCACAAGTCGATATTTGTATATCTCCCTCTGCAGGCACCTGCAGTTTACGTCATTTCATCATCAGACAAGTGCAGTACAGATAGCGTTTTGCAAAAGGAGATTTCAAATCGTTGAGGACTAAGGTGTCGTTTGGTTGTTGGTTAAGAAGTAAGTTATTCACGTATTAAAATCAGCACAACGAATATCTTGTAGCATTTTAGTTGCTACATATAAAATTCAACACATCAAGTACAGTGTTTAGTTACCAGTTTTAATCCCGCATAACTAATACATGTAAAAGTTATGAGGAAATCGATGTATTTTTTAATGCAGGGTAGAAGATGAAATAACTAAACCCTGCATAGCTAATCTCTGCATTACTAATACCTATATAACTCTAACCAACAACCAAGCGACCCCTAAAAGTGCAAACTGACATTTCGAACTAGAAGCTTCAAGATAGCAGGCTCGAAAGCTTTACTAAGAAGCAAATGTACAAGCGAAACCCGAGAAGTCCAAAAATAAGTAAGAGGCCCTACTCGGTCCTCGAGATAATATGCAATGTACTTCCTTTCACCCTTTGTTTGTCTCTTCTAACCTCCTAACAAGCTTTTCAATGAGTCTCACTCTACTTGGTTTCATATGTCTTCTCTTTCTTTTCTGGTTTCACAGCACCAATCTCATTTTATTTACTCAATTCTACACTTATCAATCTAATTCTCTTCAAAAGACAAATTTGATCTCTTCTTTTGAACAGGTTTTACTTCAATAATAGATGTCCCAAGTCCAATATGTAATCAGCAATAAACCGAACAAACATTTGAAATGAATAAAGAGTTCATATCCTACTTAGAATATATCACAGATCTGCCAATAATTTCATCCTTTGCAACTGTTTTTGGTGAACCTAAAAAAACCAATCATAACTTATTGATAACTGAAAGGTATCCACATAATACCAATTAGAACAACAACTTCATAAACGAAACAGGGAGTCCTAGGAAGCACGATATAAAACTCAAAGAATTTGCACTGCTATCTCCTTGCTCATGAAGGTCACTAAAGACACATAGTTCTTTTGTTTTTTTGTTTTTTTTTTTTTTTTTTTTTTTTTTGGGGATTAAAGTGACGTTTTTTCTTTTAATGGATTAAACTCCACATAACCATTCTCAAGTTGGTCAGATTGGAATATAAATTAAGATGTTCATATCATTTGAAAAAAGTTAGGGACCGAGGCATAGTTATTGTTGTTATATATCAATTGAATAACAATTTCCGTGCAGAAACCTAATTAGATTACAGTTGTTACTGTCTAAAACTTGAGAACGTGAATAATAAACTGATGGAACAGGTTAGAATTGAGATTCAGAGGCTATTATCTAGCTTAACTAATCAAAAAAAAAGAAAAAAAGGGGTACGTCACCAAGAGGAGCAAGAATTAAAGAATTCAAAGGAATGGAAAAGAATTCCAATCATAGCAAAAAGCGAGATGCCATTTGACCATGTTGAGGATACCAAACTTTTCTTAAACTATACCAAGCACTTCGTTGCTAATTCTCATATTTATTAGTCAATTTAGATCAAACAGTAGTTGCTATTTTATTAAGTTTATCCAGGAAATTATATACCCAAAAAAAGACAAATGCTTATATTCCAGTTGATGAGATTTTGTTCTTTTGGACAGGATCATTTAAAAGCTATCTATTGTTCTCAAGCTCTAGCGTAAACAAGTTCAAAAAGCATTTCCAAAGCCTCCAAATCTGTACACACAATTGTGATGCTGATAAAAATTAATGGATCATATATGAGAAATAGCTCTGGGTGCAAGTGAGGGAGGAAGGAACACAATCTTGAATTTTTATGTGGATATCACGGTGATAGAACATAACTGATAGAAAGTGACGGCCCACAAGTATTATATTACAGGTACATGACAATCCTTCTCTCCCAAAATCATATTCATGGAAAGAGGAATAAAAAGATATCATGAAGGTTATCTAGTCTTCCCAGGTACTGCTCTCCCCTTAAACCCTTCAAAATCTAGCCTCTTCCATAAAGCCAGAGTCCTGAAATCAGCACTCAGGCTAACAAAGTTTTAGAATTCACATAGTAGAATCATTTCCCTTTTTTGTTTTTTCCTTTTTTACAGCAATTTACTGACTTGGATACTCGAACCCACAACTTTTAATGTTGGAGGTGCTTTCTACTTGAGCTACCCTCTAATTGAATCATTTCCTATCTAAGAAATAACAAAGAGACTAACTTTGACAGCACCCCAGTTTGGTAGAGCAGAGTTAATCTAATATTAAATATAAATAATTGTGATATTTTATACCATAGAAATATATATGCTTCCAACGCATTTGATAAAGGAATATCATTTACGCCACAAGACTATACCCACCTTGCCAGCACATGCTTTAAGTTGCTGGAAACCTCAGATGGATAATTCTTTTGTTCTTTTCGTCCGGCTTAATGAACTTGAATACCATAATTAATAGCCTTCAGACAGAGAAGAAAGTAATATCTCTGTTCCTCCATAAATCTCGATATGGTAGTAAATCTTATAGTCTAAGGTCAAGCTTATTACTACATTTAAATATTCATTCTCATCTCCTAATTATGTTTAAAGAGGTCACTTAACTGACATGGATCTCATAGATTTGACCAACAAATGCAGGTTTTCATTACAAGATAAATAAAATTGCTCGAATCTCAATTTAGGGAAGAGAAAGCCAAAATTACAATTTTAACACACCTGGGATCAATAAATGTTGTGAGATCAACAGCATCTCTGAAATTCACATGGCCATTCAGCTTACTTAAGCGTCCACGAGCGTCTTGGCTGAACCTCTTTAGATGAATTATCAAAATAGGAGGGGCTTTATCAATGAGTATCCTTTTAGTTGCATCTCTTTCCACTTTGACACCTTTAGAGTCTATCTCGTTCTCCTCACTTTCTCCAGATTCATAATTAGCAGAACGTTCATCCAACTGAACTCCATTGTTCTGATTGTTGCAATTTACTAGACCACTAGCTTCATCCTGACTTGAATGGAATCCACCTTCTGATCTCATCCTCTGTTCTCGTAGAAGTTTGGCACAGTTTTCACATTGCCAAGCATGTTCTGTTTTAGATAGAAGCTCAGGCTTTGTGAAACAAGCCAAACAACTCTCTACCGATACTGGAGCATCAGTATTATCAACCTCATCTGGATCAGACTCGGTGCTATTTCCAACTGCAGAACTAGCTTCTCCGTATCCATTTGGTAAAGGCTTTTCAGCGGGCCCTGCTACCGGCTCAGGTTCATTAAACAGGCCTCCAAAACCATCGAACTCCAAAGAATCTTCGTCTTCTCCTTTTAGTACGTCACTGGTAGTTGAAGTTTCTTCTTTATATGGAAGCAACAGAATTTCTGAATCTTGTACCAGTAATGCCGCTTCAATTTCCCCAAGCCTTGTTGATGAATCAAGATTTGAATCCACCGAGAGGACTTGGCTGCCTGATGCTGAGTTATGCTCAACTTCTCTAGCATCCATATCTTTAGCTGCTACTTCTTCACATGTCAAGTTACTGTCACTATGAGCATTCAGATCATTTTGCAAGGAAACATTAGGTTGAACAACATTTTCAGTTGCACAACCCTGATTAGACGGAATATCAATTTGTGATGCGACATCATCACCCTTAGGCGTAATACCTTGATCAAGATACTCTGAACATGTAAAATTGTCCGTTGAAGTCGACTGTCCAGTAACACCATTGTCATTTTGTTCATTATTATTGGACTTCGGAGAGGAACACAGATCATGAGAAGTTATTTGAGAAGCCATATCATTACCATTAGGCAGGATATCTTGATCAAGATAATCCAACCATGCAGAACTGTCCACTGAAGTCAGCTGCCCAGTAACATCGTTGACATGTTTCTCATTATTAGACTTCAAAGAGGAATATAAATTATGTGAAGTTAAACCCATATTATCAATATCAGCCACAGAACTAGCATCAAGAGAATCCAGCAATGCAGAATCGGAAGGAACTTCCGTCTTGCTACCGCTTTCTTGAGCACTTTGAGAATTAAGAGAAGCTGCATCTCTGCTAATTTTGGGGCGAACTCTTCCACTTCTCTTTGGAGGATGTTTTGATTTCTTCGGTCGGGAAACTGGTTGAGCTTTTTTAGATGGAGTCTTTTTAGTGGGAACCGGTAATGAGAGATCCAAGAATGGCTCGTAGACTAATGAAGAGTGTCCACACTCCAGACAAGTAACAGTACTAGAGAGACGACCCCCAAAGATGGCATCAACATATGTAGGAGACTTGCCATCATCATCCTGAGGAGACTTGAGTTTCTTTCTTGCAGTCAATTCGTCGGTAGACAAACCGTCAAGCAAGCAATGAAGCAACTCGTGACTGTCGTGCTGTTGATATCCCCTAAACTGTGGAGCTTTCGCACACAGCGAACCAAAAAAGGGTTTCGGATTTATAGCATTTGAGGCATCTCGAATACTCGTCTCAACAAAGAGCTTTTTAAAAGCAGCAGCAAGAGGACCATCACATTCGTCCCATTCAAGAAAGTAATCCCGTAATCTATTCATTGCTAGTAGGTTTTGAATTACTGAATTGAAAAAACAAGTGTTTCCTAAATTAAACAATCCCCTAACAACGTAACCACTAGCTTCTGGCTTGATCTCACTCGTGATACTCCTCGTCCCAAACCAAACATCCTCAACATCAACACTGGGCCCTTCAGGTGGCCGCCCTTTAATCATCTTGACTATGTCGTGTAATACATCTTTTTCCTTTTCAGCAGGAATTAGTCTATTGCACGGGAAACACCAGCGAAGCTGAAGATTTTCGAATTGAACAGCCAATTGGTGGTGATACTGTCTGGCATGCCGAACCGCATGGCTCTGAGGAGTAGTAGGAAATCCAGCACCTCCGCACGACAAATGACCACACTCTAAACAGACCCAAATGGCTTTAGATACCGACTTCGATTCTCCACCTCCCTTCTTTTTTCCATGTTTACCTTTTCCTTTCCCAGCTCGTCGATTAACTGTTCCTTCCCTACAATCTTCACACCTAACCGGTCCTGAGAATCCAAGTTTAGCAGAGACTTTCTCCACATCAATACCCTTATCAATATGGGGGCATATTTTTGTATCATTCACAGCTGTAACTCCATCGTCCTCAGGTGCTTTAACTTCTTGAGTGTCTTGTTGAGCAAGAAGATTTGGAGATGCCACGGGATTCCGCTTCTCCTTCACACCACCTCTGGCCTTTTTCTTAGCCTTTTTCACCATTACTCCCTAACAATTGAATCCAGAAAAGTTCAAACAACCTTAATTCATAGCTCAAATAACTAGTTAGAATATTTCGTAAGCGCCACTTTTGGCCTTTGTCCTAACCTTATTCCTTAGATTCACATAAATATGCCGAGAATAACATATAAACCAAAAACTAGATGCTGCATCGAAGGGAAAAAGCAAGACAAGACTGCAAGTCTAGTAAACATATCAATCTGAAAATCTTAATAACGCAACTACTACTACTACTATGCCTCAGTCCCAAACAAGTTGATGTCAGCTAATAAAGGAAAACTTAATATAAGAAATAAAACAACTAAACATATCTTATTCATTGCTCTTAATACAATCGAATCCAAAAAAGTTCAAACACCCCTAATACAATACTAATGCATAGCTCAAATAACCAAGTTAGAATATTTCATAGGCACCACTTTTGGCCTTTGTCCTAACTTTATTCCTTAAAACCTACACTCAAAAACCACTTACTTAGATGAATACATGACAGAAGCTCATCACACAAACATTGGGGTCACATAAATAGGCCTAAAATAACATATAATCTAAAAGCTAGATGTTGCATCAAGATTGCAAGTCTAGTAAACATTTCAATTTCATCTGAAAATCTTAATACAACAACAACAACAACTACTACTACGCCTCAGTCCCAAACAGGTTCAACTAAACATATCTTATTCATTGCTCTTCAAACTAATTTACCTTTTTTTTTTTTTTTTTACAAAGTCCTAATCAAGAAACTAAACAGCACCAAAACCAAAATCTAGCTATTGGATTAAAGATAAGTACATGTAAAGATTGCAACTTTAATAACAATCTCACAGTTTCACAATTCATACTCTTTAGTCTTTACAATCAAATTCCAGAACACCCAAAACATACCATTCACAAAACTCCAATAACTAAACAAGAAACAAATCAACTAAAAAAAGCTCTTTTTTATTTTTTTTGGGGTGGGTTCCTTCAATCTTGATATCCATGAGATTGAAATTCAAAAGGGTACCCAAAAAATGTTTCTTTTTATTATTTCTCTCATATAACAAGTCCAGATAAATACATCCAAGTAAAAAAGAAGTTAAATAAAAGGGGTAGTAGCATCAAAGATTCTCACCTGAAATTATGGTTGAAAAAAGCAAAGAATTTCAATAATTATTATAGGTCACATAAGAAGAGTGTAGATTTAGTATATCATATAAAAGGAGTAGTTTACCGAGAGGCAAAAAAAAAAAAAAAAAAAAAAAGTGTAAAAAAAGGGTAAAAAAAGAAAAAGAAAAGAATGGGGATTTTTGGGTACTGATTACAGAAAAAAAATCATAAATAAAAATGGAGGTGAAAATACAAAGGTAAAGACAATGAAGGAGAATTTTGTGTCCTTTTTGTGGGTTATAAAATCCTTTTATTTGAGTTTAAAAACCTCTAGATATGGTAATTAAATTAGGAGTTAGGGTTGTTAATGCAAGTGATTTGTGGTTAATTAAGATTTAACAATCAAGACTTAGGGTCGTTTGATTCGCGGACTAAATTATCTCGGAATTATAAGGAAAATAATCTCAAGTTGAGATAAGGTGGGAGGATTATATAAGTTTGGGATCAAATTTATATTGTGTTTGGTTGACTAAATAAATTTATCCGAATAAATTTATACCGTCAAGCAAATACAGTATAAATTTAATCCCAAATATAATTCTGGGAATATCTCAACTTATCTCGCGTACCAAATGACCCCTTATGGTCTAGCAGTATCTATCTCAAGGGCGGAGCTAGGCTTTAATTCAAACCTTATATTATTTGTCTTAAGAAATTCACTCAATATACACAACAAGAACAACAACAACGACATATCCAGTGAAATCTCACAACTTGAGGTCATTCAATGTATACAAATTATTAATTCAAAATACATTAACTTAAAAGTGCGGAAATCGCAAACTCATAAACTTCAAATCCTGATTTCGCCTCTTATTTATGTCTCACCAAATAGTGTGGATTCATTCCTACTGTCTCTTTGCTTTTTCTCTTCTTTAATCCCTGATTTTCTTTAAAAATGCTTAGATGTAATTTTAATTAACTTATTTTTGTTTATTGTAGTTGAGTTTGCTTATAGGAATTGGTTACGGGCGTCAAAATTAGCTCATGAAAATATTACTCACGCAACGCATTCAAAATGACCTGTCTAATTATTAACTGAGCTCATTATTCACCTGTTCAATTCAACCCATCTAAAAGTTGAGCTAATAGGTAACACAAATTAACCCCTATGGAATCTTGTCAAATTATTTTTAAAAAGACTCTTTTTTGTTTTGTTTGATATGTGGTGTATAGCCATAATAAGGAAAAAAAGTTTATTATGTACTTAAATAATTTTTTTTTTTTAAAAAAGTAAATATTGGACAGGTTGGGTTATGATCCGTTTATTAGCCTATTTCGGCGTTTTATTTAAGCTTAAATAACTATTGATCTTCTTATTTATTAACTCGGCTCATTTTGACATGTCCAGATTCAGTCCAACTCACCGATTTGACACCTTTTGGATTGATAATGCAACAACTTAATTAGGATTGATAATGCAAGTAATTTATAATAATTTACTTAAATCAATTTTTTAGTTTGCTTATGTTCTTTTACTATGATTAGGAAAGGGCGAAGTAAAACATTAAAGTCGATAAAAATAAAATCGTGTAACCGCAATAATTAGGGTTTTTAGTGGTGTTCTCGATTTGGTAAAAAATCGATGATAAAAGAAGGAGTGTCTACCATGTAACTGATATTTGATTCTAGAGAAGGAATGTAACTTTTTCACAAGTCTACCATGAAAATAATTCATGAATGTGGTAGCTATGTAGTTAAAGATTTTAAGGTGCAACCAGAACAATGGGCAGTATCTATCAGTACATATGTCTTTCCATTCTTCTGAAAATGATTGTTCGAATACATTCTTACAAAAAATTATTGTATCTTATGCAAATTTGCATAATGAGTATTTTCTAAGGTTCAGAGGCAAATCTAGGATTTTTATAACATGGGTGCACAACTAAAAAGGAGAAAAAAGAAGAAGTATTAAGTGGAATTGATCCCCGTTTCTTTAGGTAAATAAGTCACCATTCAACCAAGTGCTTCATTTAAACTTTTCGAAGAATATTAGATCACTTCTAATAAATATGTACATAAAATATCTAGTTTGATAGATCATGAGTTCACGTGCACCATAAATTGGCCTATAAATCCCGCCCTTGCTAAGATAACGTACAAGTGTATTCATGTAGCAGTTTGGCTTCATGTTGTTTATCATATGTCCATGGAAGCTGAATTACACGTTACTAAACTAAATTTTAATAGAATTGAGTAAATGAAACCATAGCCAAGCCCTTGGGGGTGATGGTACATATAGTGAAGGTGTTCGTGACTTTGGGTAGTGGTGGAAAAAGAAGGTTTTCTATTAATGTATGGTTTTCCATGAAACCATGTTTGTTTTCATTGTTCTTAAAATGATGTGGTATGGTGTTGTAAACCCGTGGTTCATCCCATGATTATATAACCATGAAAAGTCTCAATTTTTGTAACCACGGATTTGGTGATTTTTTCGTGGTTACGTATTTTATTTCTTTATTATACCCCACCCTCCACCCCACCCTCACCCTACTACTCACCTTTACCCCACCCCGCCCTACCACCCACTCCCACCCCCAACTACCCCACTCCTCTGCCACCCACCCCAACCATTACCCACTACCCCTCACCACCGCCCAACCCCACCCAACAACCACTCACCCCCACCTTACCATCCACTACCCCTACCCTCATTCCACAACCACCCACTTCACACTACCCACCCTTCTACCATCCTCACCCTCTACCCCTCACCACCACCCAACCCCATTCCCACAACCACTCACCCCCACCCTACCACCCACTACCCCCACCCTCATCCCACAACCACTCACCTCACACAACCCACCCCTCCACCACCTCCACCCACTACCTACTTATTTTTTAAAGTTCCTATTTTATTCTTTACCTGAGTTTTATTAATATATATAAACTAATTTCTAATTAAGAGTTAAGGATATTTTAGTAAATTGACAAGTTATTATACAGTACCATACAGTCAAACCAAATAATACAAATGTTATTAAACCACAACAAACAATACAGTCTATCCAAATATTGTGTTCATTAATACAGTACAATACAATACAACACCATGTTGTACCATACCATACTGTGCATTAATGAACCACGGGAAACAACCATCCAAACAGAGGGTTAGGTAAATAAGTACTCTCTTAGGGACTAGTCGTGCTCATATGCTATTGCGAGGGCCTTCAACTACTAGCCACAGGAAGTTAATGCAAGTCGATAGGTCCTTCAATCATCGAGTACACTATCGACTTCACCATTCAACCAAGTGCTTCATTTAAACTTTTTGGAGAATATTAGATCACTTCTAATAAATATGTACATAAAATATCTAGTTTGGTAGATCATGAATTCACGTGCACCATAAATTGGCCTATATATCCCGCCCTTGCTAAGATAATGTACAAGTATATTAATGTAGCAGTTTGGCTTCATGTTGTTTATCATATGTCCATAGAAGCTGAATTACACGTTACTAAACTAAATTTTAATAGAGTTGAGTAAATGAAGCCATAGCCGAGCCCTTGGTGGTGATGGTACATATAGTGAAGGTGTTCGTGACTTTGGGTAGTGGTGGAAAAAGAAGATTGGTGCTGTGAGTTGGCATGCCATTTCGACTAGAATGAATGGGGTTAATGGTGGAATGATGAATTTGAGCCACTTTTATAACGTTAAGGGCATAGTTAGACTTATAGTATATTGTTAAGGGCATATATGGACTTATAGTATAACGTTAAGGGCATATATAGAGCCCGTTTGGCTTAGCTTATAAGTTGCTTTTTTTGGCTTATAAGCTGTTTTAAGCTTTTTTGAGTGTTTGGTAGCCGGCTTTATAAGCCATTTTTGTGCTTAAAATAAGCCCAAAAAAATAAGTTGGGGTAGCCCAACTTATTTTTTTTTGTTATAAGCTACTTTTTTTAGGGAAAACTACGTGTATATACATATTAAGGAGAAATATTTACGAAACGTGACGATAGTTTTCCTTATTTACAAAACATAAAGAATAATTACAAAACTTGATAGTGTATGAATACTGTATGAAGTCAAGTATATTGAGACCGTAAAAATTTTATTTTTTCTCAGAGTGTATGATTAGTGTATGAATACGAGACGTATATTCATACAACTTTCATACACGATTCACACATATTTTTCATGCTCACCGGAAAATAGTTAGATTTGGCCGGAGCAACGAAGAAGACGAAGGGGACAATGGTTTGGCCGGAGCAACAAAGAAGAAGATCTGGTCGGAGCAACGAAGAAGAAGATCTAGCTGGAGCAACGAAGGGGACGAACGTCCTCTTCCCTCCGCCACGCATCTGGCCGATTCTCTGCCAAAGCTCCAGTAGATTCCGCCACCGGAGGATGGACGGAACCCTTGCCAGCGGGAAGACCATCAGCGGTTGTTGGAATGGGTTTTTTTGGTAGAATGTGTATGTGTATAGGTATTGTAACATTATGTTTTGTAAAAAAAAAAAAAAAAAAAAAAAAAAAATATCGTCACATTTCGTAAATATTCTCCCTAAATACGTATATATATGTAAATCATCCTTTTTTTTAACTAAGTCAAATGGGCCCATAGATTGATGATAATATAATGGATGGTAATATTAAACCGTTTCAATAGTAGAGAAGTAAATATGACATTTTTCTCCTTTTAAAACCTCAATGTAATCGATAATCATTTATGACATATCTCGTATTAGTACCCTCTCCTTATGAGTAAGTATGCACGTTTGTGATATGTAGCCAACTTAGATTGATAATAAATATAAGTAAACGAAAAAATTAGTATTTTAGGATTTTTGTTTCAAGAGTGAAGTGCATGGTATTTAAAGCTTAGCCAGCAACTTAAAAAAGGTTAGCCCCTTCTCTTTTCGTTCTCGCTTTTCTTCCTCTCTTTTTCTTCTTCTACATCTCCTAATTCTTTTTTTCACTACACAAAACACCCTTTGTCTAAAAACTCATTCCTTTTCACTAGCAATTCATAAATTGGCACAACTTTTCATCGGGACTTGTCTTCAAGTTACAACGAAAGCTTGAAGATTATTGGCTATAATTATTCTGCTGAACATAGATATACAAGTCTGAAGATTGATATACAATTCTGAAGTTTGAACTATATAGTTCAAATTTGTGACATAATATCATAAAGTTTTGAACTGGAAATCTAAATTCGGGATACTAAAGCTGAAAATATTAAATTTTGAATTGAAAAATAAACTTCGGGACACAATGTCTTGAAGTTTTGAACTAAATAAAATAAACTTATCTGAAATTTTAAACTAAAAAACTGAACTGTGTCCTGAAATTTTAAACCAAAAAATTGAAATTCAAGAAGTGGCCTGATATTTTGAACTAAAAATTGAACCAAGACATAATATCCTAAAAAAAAATTAAACGTCAGGATATAGTGTGATGAAATTTTGAACGGGAAAACTAAACTTCACAATAATGTGGCCTAAAGTTTGAAAAAGCAGAGAAGAAGCAAATATGTTCCCGAATTTTGAGTTATGGCTAAACACTAAATAATTTACAAAAGGGTGGCTAAGACCTAAACACCAATCCTGAAAGTGGCTACTTGATGTCATTTCCACTTATTTCAAATGGATAAACATTATTTTATTAATGTGTTTTACGATACGTCACAAACCTGAATTCTCTCCGGCAGCGAATTCTCTAGTCTCTTCAACCTTTCGTCGGTGGCGATGGAAGAAGTAATAGTCATTGCGGAGCTCCTGCAACGAGATTACGAAAGCGGATTTAGGTTTGGTGTCATCAGTGATATTGTATGTGGTTGAGGACTCCACCCCTATTGAAGATTATCCTTTTCATCGTACGACACATCTCAACCTTCTCAGGCATAGTAAAAATGAATATTCTGCCTTAGGAGAAGTGGAATCAAGTTCCGACGATTTTCCTAGCACTCGTCTCTTAATAAGTTCCATCGGTAGGGAACTATTCGTCGTGGATAGAATTTTATGCCATTACCCTGGTTTCCATACCCAAATGTAGTCGAGTAGGTGTGATCACGATTACCACATGGATAGGAAGAATTGGAGAGATCTTGACTACAAGGAAGAGAGGGTTTCAGTATGGTGTTCTTGTTGAAAGGAAGGCCATGGGCTAAGAACCGAAATGACTTTTTTCAGATTCCAAATGGGAGAAGTCGTGTTCTATGAATAAACCACCGGTAATGTCTGTCACTCTATAGGGAATAATTCCCATGCCGTGTTTGATTAGTTTGTTTTATAATCCCCCGATGAGTTGGATATTGATTGTATTGTAGGTTTGGAAGATATTCTCAATCTTTGACCCGCTGGCAGCTGCTGCTGCTGCGGAACAATCAGCATTTCATCACAATTCTTTCTATTGGTTTGGCTATAATTCGCGCTTATATGCCTACAGTTGAAATGATATGAGATTGTTCACATCAGCCCCTATTGAAAGGCAACAGATGTTCGTCCCATTGACACTTTTTACTTGGCCTGCCAAACGTTAGATTCTTGGTGATTCTATCAATATCTGCCCATTATTAGGCGCTATCACTTTCATTGCAGTGAGGGAGGGAAATTCTTTATATGTGGTTGTAGATTTAGTTCAAACTCTCCCATGTTTCATCCTGATTTTAGGCCATTTCATGCAATGTATTTTACGGTTAACCCTCTCTAATTTAAATTTGTTTGAATTCCAACATTACTTTATGTCTGACATGAATGGATGAATGTTGAAATTTAGATTATACTGGACCATCAAGAACCAAGAAGGGATATTCAATGGAGACGGACCTACTAATGAGTAGTTGTTGGAATTTTCATATTTTTGCCTCTTTCTGTTTGGAAGTTTATCCCTTTCTTCACGACCTTGCGGAGTAGGAAATTTTGGAGTGCTCCCATTTAAAAGAAAATATTTGTACACCTTTAGTAAGGGGTCAAATCTGGATCGGGCTAAATGAGTTTTTCTAGTGATTTGTTTTCGTACTTGTTAAGGGGTCGGATGGGGTTTGGGCTAAATGAGCTCGTCTAGTGATTGGTTTTCTTTAGCATGTGTTTATAGAGTATAATTTTGGTAAGCAAAACGTCATTGTCTCTTGTTTTATTTTTGTGTTTATAATTATAGCTCTAGTATTCGAAAAACAGATAAAGCCTCTAGTTCCACATCAAACATTCTAATAGTAATAGTTATTTATATTAGGAAAAGTTCTTTCAAACTTAATAAAATGTCATTCATTTGGTTCAATGCAAGAGTTTGATTCTTGTTGATAGATATGAAATAATCGAAACTTCTAAAATATTAGACAAAGTTCTACTACCGAAAACTTGAAAAAAGTTTTCTTTATATCATAACCATAAAGAAAACAACGAGCTTTTCTAGATATTAATTGTAACCTTAACACTTATTTTAATTTTCTAGTGACTATAAAAAGGGCTTTGCTAAAAAACCAAATTAATTGTCACTTGATAAATTAAAATAAAACTTGAAAATTTGGAAAGAAGATTTAAAAAATTGAGTAAAGGAGTTATTTGGAATGTATAGTTAAAAACATTGCATTCATATACTCAAGCATAGACGTAGAGAGACTCAAAAATCAAATCAAAACCCTACCACCTAAGGCAACAAACGAAACCCAAACCCCTTGAGCCAGTCAGTCAGCGATGGAGTGATCCAGTATATTCAATCTTTTGCCGTCGTCAGAGGAAAATGCTTTTACGCCTATTAAGCTCTATGTGCAAGGTATATTCCCGAGGAAGGAAGAAGGCGAAATTCCCGAGTAAAATCCCCGTGAAGCATGATACAGGCTCCAGATTTTTGACTTACTTTCAACTCCTTCATCCGTTATTTGTGTGGCTGAGCTCATATGGGAGCTCCAGGAGCGGGATTACGGGACGGGATATAGGTTTGGGTTATAGGTGATCATCTGTATGTGCTTGGGGGCTCCACCCCTGTTGAAGGTGGTGATCATTTTCATCTCTTCCCACATCCTAATCTTCTGATGCATAAAAAATATGACTATTCATCCACGTGAGTTTTGGAAGAAACTTCGGGTGATTTTCCCCGTAAGGACCCTTGGTATGTTCCGTCAGGAGGGAACTGTTTGTTATCGCTGGAGCCAATGTCATTATCCCAGTTCGAAATAGGTGCCTGATAGGTGTGGTCGCGTCTACCACATGGATTGGAAGGATTGGAGGGATATTCCTTACGTGGAGGGGGAGGGCTTTGGAAGGTTTATGTATGGGGTTCTCGTTGAACGGGATGACCGTGGGCCAAGAACTGAGATGGGCTTCTTTAGATTGCATGATGGTGCAGTCATGTTTTATGACTTAATCATCGACAATATTTGTCACTCCGTAGGACATACATCCCCCTGCAATATTTCATCAGTTGTTCTATCATTTCTACGACGACTTGAATCTTGATGGTATCATTGGTTTGGAGGACATGGAAGACAACTCCTTTTAATTAAGCCCAAATTTATGTGAATAACAATGTTCTTTCTGTTTGACATTACTATATTATCACTCAATGTGCACACATCCTCCAACGCTAAGCATTCTCTCTTAAATTCCTTCATAACCCTAACTTCTCAGTTCTCTGCACTATACTTGTTAAGGGGTCGAATCGAGTTCGGGCTAAATGAGCTTGTCTAGTGATTTGTTTTCGTTAGTACGTGTTTACAGTGTATAGTTTAGTAAGCAAAAAGTTAGTATCCCTTGTTTTATTTTTGTGCTTATAATTTATAGCTCTAGTCATCAGCATGGCAAGTCCTTCTAGGGCTACAAGTATAGAGCAAATATAATAATGCAGCTTATTTTGATCGTCAGCATGGTGAAACGCATACCACGCCATTGAAGCACCAAACCCAATAAAGAAAAAGCCTGAGAAAGTCAAAGTAACATGTCGTATTTGTTTAAGAGTGAATGACATGTTTGGTTCTAATAGCTAGAGAAGAAAGAAAACAGGGAAAATAGTGATACTTATGAACAGAAAGCTCGAAAGGAGCTAAAACCTTTAGTTTCACGGCAAACATCTGTTAGTAATAGTTATTTATATTAGGAAATGTTCTTTAAGTTAATAAAATGTCATGCATTTGGTTGAATATAAAAGTTTGGTTCTTGTTGTAAAAAATCTTGTTGATAGATATGAAATAAGTCAAACTTCTAAAATATTAGGCAAAGTTCTACTATTTGAAAAAATTAACTAAAAACTTGAAGATTTATTACATTTCTAATTAATGTCATACCTATAAAGAAAATAACGAGCTTTCTAACATATGAATTGTAACTTTTTTACACTTATTTTATTTTCTAGTGATTATAAGAAGGTCATTGCTGAAGAACTGAAATTAATTGTAACTCGCTAAATCAAAATAAAACTTAAAAATTTGGAAAGAAGATTTAATGCATTCATATGGCACTATACAAGCAAGTTATGAATTTTTCACATTAAAAAGACTTGAAAGAGTATTTTATGCATTCTTATGCCACTTGGTTCCCAAAAATATTTTGCGACACCTCTAGTAAAATTAATAATAATTTGATTAAAAAAATAAGTTTATATATTTAAGTGCAACTAATTCGATAACTCTAATAATCTGAAACTCATTACAATATTTGAAATTTATATCATGTGATATGCACAAAATATCTCTTAAATAAGAAAGGGAACTCATTAAAAGAAAATATGGGAATCATGTGATCAACAAATACAGAAAAAAAAAAAAAACTAGAAAACTAAAAAACTCCTTCTAATTAAGCCTAAATTTATTTGAATGGCAACGTTTCTTTCTATCTGACACTACTATATTATCATTTAACGTACACACATCCTTCAATACTCAACATGACCTCTTAATTTCTTCCCTTACTCTAACTTTTCGGTTCTCTGCACTGTACTTGTTAAGGGGTCGAATATGAACTCGTTTAGTGATTTGTTTTCTTTAGTATGTGTTTATAGTGTATAGTTTAGTAAGCAAAAAGTCGCTATCCCTTGAATGTCAATGTTTCTTTTTGTCTAATATTACTATATCATCACTCAACATACGTGTGTCCTCCAACACTCAACATGCCCTCTTAAAGTCCTTTCCTAACCCTAATTTCACGATTATCTGCATTATATTTATTAAGGAGGCGAATCGTGTTTAGGCTAAATGAGCTCGTCTAGTGGTTTGTTTTCTTTAGAAACATTATGTGTAGAACATTATGCTAAGTGCAGAAGTTCATGATAATTTGAGGCTACAGTGGTATGAAGACAGAGTGATTAATATGAATGAAAAGTTGAATCAAATGGAAGCATCAATATGGTTAAAGAGGAATATGCTAAAGATTAGTAAACTATTGGGGATAAAATCTTCGGATATTGAAGATAAACTTTTAGAACTTTTGCTACGTATTAAAGAGGGAAGACCCAAGAAACAACCTTTTTCTGTGGGCAAGGCATCTCCGGGCAGGAAGGGTGAAAGGGAACTGAAAGCCTTAGAATTCGGAGGGGGATTTAAAGGTGAATCCAGTAATGGCGGACGAAGCAGGGGCAGGAGGATTTAGATTAATGATAGATGAGTTTGAAATGTGTTTGTTGGAACGTGAGGGGACTAAATGACCACGAAAAAAGAAGGATGGTTAATTTTTTTTTTATTGAGAAGATGGAATGTAGACATAGTTTGCTTAACGGAAACAAAAATGAAGAAAATTGATCTACCTTGTATCATTCAAGTTAGAGGCTTAAGATGGTCAGATTGGGTGGAACTTGGAGCACAAGGGAGCAGTGGTGGGATTCTAATTTTTTGGGATAAGAGGAGGTGGATTTGTTTGGATAATCATTTGGGGCAACATTCAATTACCATTTTACTAGAGGAAATTAACAATGGGTTTCAATATGCTTTCACAGGGGTCTATGGACCCTGTGATAGGAAATAAAGGAAGTCTTTATGAAAAGAACTTACTGGTATTAGTAGAATTGTTTCACAACCATGGGCTATTGGAGGTGATTTTGATGTAATTAAATGTATGGAAGAAAAAATGGGAGTAGCTAGAAACACCAGAGCAATCAGAGAATTCTCGAACCTTATTAATGATCTATCTTTAGTAGATCTTCCTCTACATGGTGAAAATTTTACATGGTTCAGGAGCAGGGACAGTTCATGTGCATCCCGATTGGACAGGTTTCTCATTTCAGTAGGATGGGATGATCAGTTTAAAAGCATCAAACAAAGAGTATTGCCCAGAACCACTTCAGATCATTGTCCAATTCTTTTAGAATGTGGTAATTGAAAAAAAAAAAAAAAGGAAAGGATACTTCAAATTTGAGAACATGTGGCTGGAACATTAATGTTTCATTAATTTGGTAAAATATTGGTGGGATTCTTATGTGGTGGAGGGGGATGATGATCTTATTCTTGCAAAAAAATTGAGACTGCTAAAAGAAGATCTCAAAAAGTGGAACAAGGAGACTTTTGGGAAGCTAGAAGAAAGAAAGAGTAAAGCTTTAGCAAGGTTGCAGGAGCTTGATCACAGTAGAAGAAACATCTCATCTGAGCAACAAGCAGAATATGAGGCAGAAAGAATATCCGTTAAGATGCAGTTAGAAGAAGTGGCAAAGGCAGAAGAAATTTCCTGGAGGCAGAAGTCTAGATGATTGCGGATTAAGCAAGGGGATAAAAATACAAAATTCTTTCATAAGCTGGCTAATGCTCATAGAAGATTTAATAATATTGATAAATTGAAGATTGGAGATGATCTGGTGGAGGATGATCAAATTATAAATGACCACATCTTGGGTTTCTATAAGAATCTGTTTAGTGAGCGTGAACATTGGAGACCAATCTGGGAAGATGAAGGAATAAAGAAATTGTCAGAGGAAGAAAAGAAATAGGTGGAAAGGCCTTTCACAATGGAAGAATTGGAAGTGGTGATTAAATCTTTTAAAGGAGATAAAACTCCTGGCCCTGATGGATCTAACTGATGTTTTTTCCAAAAATACTGGAGTATAGTAAAAATGGACGTTTGGATGGCTATGGATATTTTTTTTATAAAAAGGGCTCTTTGGTCAAAAGTATTAATGCCACTTTTATTGCTTTGATTCCCAAAAAGAAAGGAGCAGTAGAGGTTAAAGATTTCAGACCGATCAGTCTCTTGGAGAGTGTTTACAAAATCATTTCCAAATTGCTAGCAGAGAGGCTTAAGGCAGTCATTAGCAAGTTGGTCTCTCCTAATCAAAATGCTTTCATCAAAGGAAGACAAATAGCTGATGTTGCCCTGGTAGCAAATGAGAGTCTAGATTATCTGATTCGGAGAAAGAAAAAAAGGGTGGCTTGCAAGCTTGATTTAGAGAAGGCATATGATCATGTTAATTGGCACTGCTTATTGTATTTGTTAAAGTTGATGAATTTTGGTGAGAAATGGACAGATTGGATAAGATTTTGCATCTCAACTGTGAAGTTTTCCTTTTTAATCAATGGAAACCTGCAAGGATTTTTCAGCTCGCAAAGAGGTATCAGACAAGGAGATCCTCTCTCACCCTATCTTTTTATTTTGGTAATGGAAATCCTCAGCAACATGTTGAGGAAGGCAAAATCTCTAGGTTGGATTAGGGGGCTCAAAATCGGCGAAAATGCCAAGGAGGGTATGATATCTTGAATCATATATTGTATCGATGATTCTCTCTTGTTTTGTGAAGCTGATAGAGATCAAATTCCACATTTGAGAGGGGTTCTACTTTGTTTTGAGGCATTCACTGGGCTAAGAGTTAACCTGGCTAAAAGTAGCATTTAGCATAAATGTTGATGAGAATATACAAGAGCTAGTAGACATTCCGGGTTGTAAAGTAGAGAAGTTTCCTACTGTCTATTTGGGGCTACCTTTAGGGGAAAAAAGAAAGGATAATAGCATTTGGCAGGGGGTCATTGATAAATGCAAGAATAAGCTCACTCCATGGAAAAAACAATACCTATCTTTTGGGGGCAGGCTGATTCTTATTAATAGTGTCTTGGATGGGATTCCTACATAAACTATGTCTTTATTCAGTATGCCTCCAACAGTTGAAAAGAAATTAGACTCTATAAGGAGAAACTTTTTGTGGGATGGAAACTCAAACAGAAAAAAGACTCATCTGATGAAGTGGCAAATAGTTATTAAAGCGAAGAAGGATGGTGTACTGGGGATATAGTAAGGAAAGCGATGAGATTTGGCAGCAAGTTTTGGATGCTATATATGGTGCAAAGGTAGGTTAAAACAAAAATCGATCACAATTGAAAATCTACTGGGGATATCTGGAAGATGATTAGTGGTTGGTGGGATGAATTTCTACAGTTCACTAGATTCGAAGTGAGAAATGATAGGAGGATTAAATTTTGGATGGACACTTGGTGTGGAAATGGGAGCTTCAAGAGGAGGTTTCCAGATTTGTTCAACTGTGCTTTGAATAAAGAGGGTTGTATTGTAGATTTTAATTCTGCAACTGGATGGAGTGTTACTTTTAGATGAAATCTAAATGATTGGGAAATAGTCAGTTTTTGCCAACTTCTTCTACAATTGAACTCATGCTCAGTAGACCAAGACAGAGCAGACAGACTAGTTTGGGTCAATAGCAAGGATAAGACATTCTCAGTCAATAACTGCTATAGAATGTTGTTGCAACAGTTTAGTTATGGAAGCCCTAACTGGCCTTGGAAGATGATTTGGAAAACCAAAGCACCTACAAAAGCAGCTTTTTTTGGTTGGCTAGCAGCTAGGGATGCTTGCCAAACATAACACAAGTTACAAAGGAGAGGTTTTTCCTTATGTGCAGATGCTATTTTCGCAATTCGAGGAGGAAACCGTTGAACATCTTTTCTTGCATTGCATTTTCAAGGCATTGTTGAGAACTTTTCTTTAGCATGATGGGCATATCTTTGGTGTTACGCAGAAAATTAGTAGCTTGTTGGAAGTATGGCAATCTCAGGAGGTTAAAAAGAGCCTAAAACCAATAAGGAGAACTATTCCCACTTGCATAATGTTGACCTTATGGCTGGAAAGAAACAAGGCATGCTTTGATCGGAAGAAGTTACAGATTTCTAGAGTACAAAACAAATGCATAAAAAAACTGTACTTTTGGTGTAATAGTAGTACTATAGATAGGATGGAGATTTTTTTTGGAATCTTTACACTTACTAGGAGATAATATGTAGTATGGATTAAAGAGTTTGCTGCTAGGTCCTGTACTTTTTTTCTGTACCAACTTGGTACTTTCTTAATAAAATCTTTTACTTATCAAAAAAAAAAAAAAAAAAATAACACATGAACTATTTTTTTGGTAACTAAAAGCACATATCTTTAGAAACTGTATGTTTAGAACTACTTTATAATCAAAATGGTCCTTAGTGAATAGGGATGGACTATTTTGATCCTTGACATATACCTCTATTTTAATATTACTCCTATTAGATTTTACACATGTTCACATGAGAGCCTGATAGGTCATATGAGATGCATCTCATTTTTTTACAGTTAAATTTAACATACTTTTATGTGGAGAGAGTGATTAGTTTTAATGTTTAAGTCCAAAAGTGTCAACTGTTTGTATACATTAGGTATAATTTGTGTTGCCATGCGCAAAAAAAGTACAACCCCTATACATTGAGAAATATTTTGATAATTTATTTTTAAAATTATGTTTAAAAATGTAATTGTATGTGTTAGAGCACATGACTTTTTAAGCTGCATCATTCTTAGCACAATCAATTCAGGTAGTTTTTTTCGAATAATGAGATTCAATTGTAATGAGGTTAGTATCAAACATTTGAATGAATGAAGACTTAGCTCCCGTTTGGCAATAGATTTTGAGAGCATATTTTTAAAATATTTTTTCAAAATTTTGTTGGCCATAAAATTTTGACAAATTTTGAAAACAAATCTAAAAAAAAAGGGGTAATTTGTGGGGGTTTTAGCCTCCACTAATTGCTTGAGGAGGCTAAAACTCCCGTGAATTGCAACTTTCGGCCTCCGCAAATTACCCATTTTTTTGTAGTGGCGATCTTCAAATCCCAAATTCTAGCTCAAACCTATTTCTGGGGCAAGATCTATGTTTTGGCATTTTCAAAAATTTTAAAAATTACCCCAAACTTTTATATTTTATTAAAAAATCCCTATCTATTTATGACCCTACTAATCTGTATCTACCATGTTTCGCCCATTAATCAAGAATACTTCAAAACGTAAGAATTATGTGAAGGCTTGAAGTATCTCCTAAGTAGTCATTATTGTTTTAATCCCAAAAATTATGTCACCGCTTGTAATTCCAATAACTAATTATTGAGTCTCCATATCCAAAGACGTCTAACACTCGCACAAATTGAAATTCAGAAAATAGTACGATTCAACATCAAAATTACACGAATTGAGATGCATTCAACGAGAAAATTACAAAATTAGTAAAATAAGAGTACTGAAACCAAATTCAACAACAAAATTAGAACACATAGGAATAATTTGAGATTAGCAAGTATGTTTGTTTGGTATGGTTGGGTATTCTTTATATTTTTAGAACTTATGGGTATAAGTCATGTTTCATGTTTTTTTTTTTTTTTTTTTTTTTTAAATGTGAAATATGTTTTGAAAACTATGCCAAACACATTTTCACCCAAATCAAAATTTTCAATTTTTTTTTTGGAAATCTGTAGCCAAGCGCTAGCTTATTTTTACTAGTCAAATATCTATAAACCCCTTCAATTATGTTGGCCATTATCTAAGGAATAACAAATCTTCCTTACCAATAAGGGTTGTGGTGGAGCAGTGAATATTCTTTTATCCTTAATTAGAGACCGATTTAACCCTCAATATGGGGATGGGATCCCCTCTAGTAAGTAATGGTCCAGTATTGTTCAATGCCAATCTAGATTGAAGCCACCTGTCCCTATACAATTTTAAAGGCCTAGATTATCTCCCTTCTTTTCTACCTCCATCTGCTAAAATTCCAAATACAGAACCCACTTTCATCTTCCATCCTCTACAACCACTAACCTCAAAAAATATTAAGACTGTTTTTTATTCAGCTAAATTTTGTTCAACACTTCATAAAAAATGGCTACTTTATAGAAGTGGCCACTATCTTAGAAAGGGCACATTGCAAAAATGGTTATTTTAATGCTTTCACAAAGAGGCTATTCTAAAAATGGATAGTTTTGCAAAGTAGTTAGTTTTTAAAAGTAACCACTTTCACAAAATGACTATTTATGAAAATTGGCTGCTTTCAAAGTGACTATTTTTAAAGGAGTATCTACTTTCACAAAGTGGCTATTTTCTAAAAATTACTACTTTTACAAATTGACTATTTCCTTAAGTTACTACTTTTGCAAAACGACTATAGCTACTTTCCGCAAGTAATAATTTTAAAAAGCGGTTACTTTTAAAGTCTTAATTAGCATTTATGTTTTGTCAACCTCTTAAATCTAAAAGTGATGCTTGGGTAAACTTTTTAAAGTGATGCTTGAATTATTTGGGTCATTTGTATTAAAATTTGAAAAAGGCAAAAAAATGACAAAAAAGATAAATGCAAATGATGGTGTTTGAGACATACCACATCAGCAGGCCTACTGCCATACTTTATATAGATTATCAATATATAATATTCAGAGGCTATTTTTAATTTAATCGGTTTGATGAACGGTTATTTAGATTTGACACCTAGATCAAACACGTTATGTTCAACTAAGAAAAGGATTTATTTTACTAACAGCACGTTGTTACCACTTTTTTGCAATTCAACGGTGTTTTAGTAATCAGTATCCATCAAAGAAACAAAAGGTCAAAACACACTATTTTAACAAATTAGCCCTTCAATTTTCCATTATATTACAAATCACCCCCTCCCACTTCTATATTTCCTCAAAATTGTCTCTTTCTCAGCGTTTCTTTTGGTAAAGACTAAAGACCATCTTCTGATTCTTCTCTAGCGTCTCAATTCAGCTACTTTACAATGACTCATATCCTTTAAAAATTCATTATTATTTTTATGTAATTCTTTTTATATATTACATATCTGTGCATATTTTGATATTGGGTTTCAATTCTTGATTGTTTTGATTGGTAAAGTTGTTAAAATTTGCCAAAGTTTGGTGCTTTTTGTGTTTAGTGTTGTGGGTACTTGAAATTAGTTGAGATTTATGTTTACTATTGTGTTTTATTGTGTTTTCTTGAACTTTTTTTGTGTGATGTAGTTTGTCCTTAAAAATCCATTTGTTTTTATGTAATTCTTCATATATGTTACATATTTGTGCATATTTTTGGATTGGGTTTCAATTCTTGATTGTTTTGATTGGTAAATTTGTTAGTATTAGCCAAAATTTGGTGCTTTTTGTTGAATTTGTTTGAGATTTATTCTCACTATTGTGTTTTGTTGAACTTTTTTGATGTGATTTAGTTTGTGCTTGTTATGTTTTTTTTTAATCTAAATAACCTTTTGTGAAAAAAGATTGTACTTTTATTGTGTTTAGTTTTGTAGGTACTTCAAATTGAATGAGATTTGATGTTTCCCTTTGTGGGTATTTGAAAACTAATCAGATATATATTCGCTTTTGTGTTTTGTGGTTTTTTTTGGTGTGTTTTGTAATTGACTAAGTTTTAATTGTTATTGTAAATAAGCTTTTGTTAAAGATTGTACCTTTTTTGTGTTTAGTTTTGTGGCTAGTTGAAATTGGATATGAGATCCATGTCTCCTTTTGCGTATCACGGTGTCTTCTTGATAATTTTTGTGTGTAATTTTGTGGGTACATGGAAATTTAATCAGATCTACTTTTTGTTTTTTTAGTTTTATGGTGTTGTTTTATTGGATTTGTATATTTGTGTTACCTTGACTGAATCAAACGAGGAAATCAGAGGGAAAAGGATCGGGAAAGAGCTGCAGCTCGGGCTGGTAAAAACAAGAAAAACGATGATGGTTTGACTCCTGAGCAGCGCCGTGAAAGGTACATATTTTATTTATTTCTTGATTGTATTTGCTGTATCTTACATTGTTCCAAGATTAGGTTTTATGTATTTAGGGGTCGTCTTGTTGCTGCTTAGAGTTATGCATATATTAATAATGCATGGATTAGTTATGAAGGGTTCAGTTGTTCATGTATTAGTTACCCTGCATAAATAATACATAGATTTCCGCATAACTTATACATGTATTAGTTGTGCGGGATTGTAAACTGGTAACCAATCAACGTACTTGGTGTGCTGAATTTTATACATAACAACTAAAATGCTACCAAACATGGTACTAGTTATGCTAGTTTTAAATTTTAATGCATGAATAACTCACTTCCTATTGAGCCGAGGGTGTTTCGGAAACAGCCGTCCTACCTTGGTAGGAGTAAGGTCTGCGTACACTCTATCCTCCCCCGACCCCACGTTGTGGGATTTCACTGGGTTGTTGTTGTTGTTGAATAACTCACTTCGTAACCAGCAACCAAACGACCCCTTAGCCTTCTCTGTATTATTGGGTTTTGAGTTTTATTTATATGTTTGTTGAACGTAGGGATGCAAAAGCTCTGCAAGAGAAGACTGCAAAGAAAGCAGCAAAAGAGGCAGCAGGGGGTAGCAATGCTGGAAGTAAGGACACGAAAAAATAGATAGCTGCTGTTTGCTCAATGTGGTTTGTTAGCTTTCTGGGGATTTATAGATTTCAATTATGTCTTAAAACCCTGATGTTTCGTGTGTTCAATGTATCGTCAGTTCTATGTTGTTTTGCAATATGACATTGAGTTGAATTTTATTATGTTGTACACTCGAAATATAAAGTCTTTTCTTTCCTGATTTGATTTGTCTGTTGGGATTGAGGCATAATTATTGTTGTTGTTTGATATGATTTGTCTGTTCCTGATTCTGGTTTGCTTTGATTTGTCTGTTGGGATTGAGGCATAATTATTGTTGTTGTTTGATATGATTTGTCTGTTCCTGATTCTGGTTTGCTGTTATGGGACTTCAAAGATAGAACTAAAGGACAAACTGGATTATATGTCTCGGTTCAGTTTTGGTTAGGGATAGGTGTCTATTTGGTCATACAACTTCCTTTAGCATTAGATTCTCACAGTTTTAGGATTTATTTGATAAGGGAATTAG
Source organism: Lycium ferocissimum (assembly GCF_029784015.1). Taxonomy (NCBI): domain Eukaryota; kingdom Viridiplantae; phylum Streptophyta; class Magnoliopsida; order Solanales; family Solanaceae; genus Lycium; species Lycium ferocissimum. Next base: position 3,142,302 of record NC_081342.1, on the reverse strand, counting down.
TGTTCTAGGAATTTCTTTTCCTTGTGAGTTCGTACTTTGACTTCTATCTTGAAAAGACTAGTAGTTTAGCTGAGCATATTCTACTTAGACATCCTTCTTGGCTATTAATATGTAAGATATATTAAAGGGTCAATTAATTAACTTAAATTTTCTCAGAGCAAAATACTGAGTCTGCATGGCACCCATGCGTGTGACCTAGTGGTCAATGAATTGAGTTGAGAACCATGAGGTCTTAGGTTCAAATCCCAGCCTAGATAAAAACACTAGGTGATTTCTTCCTAGTTGTCCTAGCCTTGGTGGACAGAGTTACCTGGAACCTATTGCTGGTGGGAGGTGAAAGGTATCCCGTGGAAATAATCGAGGTGCACTCAAATTGGCTCAAACACCACGGTTATAAAAAAATATAGAAAAATACTGATTCTGCATGCAATGAACGTCGCTTATTTTTATGAGGTGGTGGGGCAGGTAAAAGGTCTGAACCTCGTTTACTGAACTATGCGGAAGCATATGTAGTAAAAGGAGGAAGATATAGGGAATGCTTATGCAGCTGCTTCGTCTTATATACAATGAGCTGTGCCTCAATCCAAAATCAGGTTGAGTTGGTTTTTGCTATGCCACTTATAAAGAAAGAATAGGAGTATCTTGGGTGTGAACTTTTTCTTCAAGGCCTAGCTTCTTAAGTTATCCTTCTTGTCATTTTAAGTGTTCCAAATCTTACTGCATCAGCCTTCTGTTGAGGCCATCTGCCTCTTCATTTTTAGATTTTCTTTCTTTTTTCTTGGACCTATCTGCCTCTTGGTTCCCTTCTTGCTTGCTTTGGCTTCGTTGTCAGTTTTAATGCCGCCCCGCGCGTAGCATTTATGCAATTGCAAAGGCAGGGTAGGTGTGATATCAATGTCCTTAGTGAACCTTTTTTTGTCATTTGCAAGTTTGTTTATTGTGCTATCTGTCAACTCTGGCTTAAAAACGTAAAAAGAGAATTCGGTCAAATTCACCAGTGGTTCTGTAGTTGTATTTCCTCCTAAGTACGCAAGGAAGGCCTTATTGGTGTCCAAAAATTCTGCAGTGTATTCTGCAGATGAAAATTATGGTCTAAGATGTGAGATCCGTAAGCTTTTAAATTCTGCGTGCATTGATTTTAATATATTTTTAGGAGAGCTGTGATCTTTCTGGTGCTGTAGTAGAATAGGTGGTTTGAGACGTTATATATAGATTAAGACTGGATAACAGTTCCTGCATCTGCCTGGTTGCTACATTATTACCTCACTATATAGAGGATTTGAGGAGCTAGCTTCAGTGATTAATAATGTTATTGCTTACTTGATTTCTCTCTGAAGTTTTTGATCATACCATATCTGTGTTTATCCATAGAGAAGAAACTGAATAACTGCTACTTTTAACTTTAGAATCCTGCTAGTTAGATATATCAAGGGTGTTGCCTAATGGTCAATGAAGCGAGTAAAAACCATGGGAGACTAGAGTTTAAATTCCAGCGAAGCAAGATGCTAGATAGTTTCTTCCCGTCTTGCCTAAATCTTGGTGGACAAAGTTACCTGATACCTATTCTGGTGGGAGGTAATAGGTATTAAGTGGAATAGTTGAAGACACCTGTAGTAATTGAGGTGCCTGGTCCGGACACTACCATATTATATAAACTAGAAAGCTGGTCTTAGTGTCCGCGCTTACAAAGAATTTAGTTGAAAGCTTCTTACAGATTGAACATATGCATAACGACTTGCAATTCACTGTCGACATTTCCAGTTTACATAACTTTGTTTGCAAGATAATGTGTTCATGTATGGATAGTTGTATCTGAACCGAGTATGCTCGTGTTTTTTTTTTTCCTGTTGCGTCGTTCCTACAACTCAAATTGCTCTCAGTGTTACGATTTCTTCTTTAGAGTCTCCAGCTTTACAAGTTCTTAGCCCGCGTTTTTGTATTATTGCTCACAATGAGGAAAAGCCATCAGCCACGAAATCTGGAAGTGTTTCAGATTTTTGTTGTCTGAATGGCTTGAAAACTCCTAACTGGTTTAATAAGAGTTGGATAACATTGACGTTAGATTGTTTGTGAAGAGTGAGTAGGTATTGTTTCTGACTTGAAAATACTACATTCATGTCAAGTTGCTGCATTAGATGCTGGATTGCAAGCTGCTTTAGATGCTGCAGTTTAAGAAAAGGTTGTTGGCCAGAACCTGAAATAATTACTGCTCTCCCCGTGCCAATTGATGTGAGTTGTGACCCTCTTTCCTTTTAGTAAGTCCTCTTTCCTTTTAGTAAGTCCTTTTAGTAAGTAAGATTAACACTTTTTCTCTATTTGATAATGATTTAACTTTAAACTTCTCAATTTTATCCTTTAATGAGATGATTTATAGCCAAGGAAATTTTTATTGCTTGTAATAGATTACAAGTTTTGAGTCTTTTTTTTCTCTTAATCTTTGCGTCTATCCAAACATTTTCATATATTAGAATGAACAAATTACTTTTCTTTCATTTTATAAGGCACTATTTCCTTACTAATTTGTTGCAAAGAAGAATATTACCTTTCAATATTCAAAAACGATTTAACTTTTAAGTTTTTCACTTTTACCCTTTAACTTATTGACATGCTTTCATATCCACAGAAGTAAGATGACTGGTTTGATACCACAAGTTCCAAAGGTTTCTTTTTACTTTGTTAAATTCTATGCTTAGTTGAATTCCACCACATATTAGTTGAATTCCGCCACATATATTGAAACGATTGAGCAGTAGAAGTATCCCGTCTAATTTGTTAAGTTTTCAGATGAGATGATAACACACTTCATAACTGATGACGCATTTGAAAAATGCAGCTACCATTCTACCATATATAACCGCGCAGTATTTCAATGGCATGATTCTAACGTTAGAGATGAGCCCAACAGAATAGTGACGAACGTTAAACCAAAAAAATTTGTTTCCCATTAAACATGTGCATTATAATAGGAAAGCAACCAAAATAACATGTCATCACAAAATAAACAACTCAACAAGCCACATCCACACCATGTTCAATGCTTCATTGGACATGTTACAAGCAAATAGACTACACGTGATGTTATTGCTAGGACAAATTAAGTTGACCAAATGTATATATGACAACTGCTTATACTACCAGAACGTTCAATTAAGGCAGAAGAGCCAGGGAAAGTATATAACAAAAAAGAAGAACAAGTCTTCTAATTGTAAGCTTGTAGCTGAAGCAATTAGAGAATAAAAGAACATGCATCTAACAAGCAAAGATGTGCTTTTTTCTAACATTTATTCTCACTTTATGAGTAATATGTTGTTTGTTGAGTTTATGTTTTGTACATTATAAAGATTTTTTTACTTTACATGGTTAAGTGCAGTAATGAACGCCTCTTCCTGTCAAGTCTTGATACGGTGACCTGGAAAAAAGAGTGATTAGTTGAAGGAAATTTTGCCTCTTTAACATATGCCATTCGGGGGTGATAAAATCGCATTCATGAAAACATAACCCATCCTGTCTGTCCAAGTTTGGGCACCTCATTTTGATCAGCCCACTCAGCCCATCTAAAGTTGTGTTGATTGGGCTAAATATGTAACTCAAATTGGAAAATGAGAATCTTGCTTGAATATTATAACTTTTTTTTGTTTGATTTTGTTATATATAATCATAATTAAGAAAAAAAAGTTTATTAATTTTGTTTGATAGTTGAACAATATATATATATATATATATATATATATATATATATATATATAAGAAATTAAAACCCAGAAAGAGTTGAACGGGTTGAGTTATAATCTAACACTTAACCCGTCTTTGACCAACCCATCTCAGTCCAAGTATGAAGTAACCTTTCAACAAGGTTGGACTACGACTCCATTTGTTGATTCAATCTATTTTGACCCAGTCAAATTCAACCCAAACCGCCTATTTGCCTCTCGAATCACATCTCGAACCGCTTAAACTGTTAAGAGATGATTTACATAATTAATTCAACTTGCATGCGTGCAATTAGTAAAATTCAAAATCCATCGCAAAAGAAGAAGAAGAAGAACTAATAGATACAATACAAGATGGAATTTTTACTCATTATAGCTTCTTTTAAGATCTAATTATTGATATTAACTACCCTTTTATTTAATTATATTTAGTAGCTAATTAACTTTTTTAAATTACAAATGGTAGCTATATCAAAAATACATACCCAAACAAATATATCTTTCTTTTTCCCAATCACTACCCATTTCGATTTTTCATTTCTCAAACCCAAAAAATCTCTCTCTCTCTCAACCACCACACCATGGCCGCGCTCTCTCTCTCTCTCTCTCTCTCTCCTCTAGCTCTCTCTCTCTCGCCGCCCCCTCTCTTTCTTAGTGCTCACCTCTCTCTCTCTCTCTCTCTTCCTCTATTCGGTGAGGCGATGGCACACATCCGTTTGTGTGTATTGTTGGTGGCGGCGGCGATGGCACTAGTTTTGAGATAACTGGAGGTCTAGGGTTTTATTGGTGGTGTAAAGATTAGGGTTTTTTGGTGGTGGTCTTTGTCCTTTTGGGTTTTTGGTGGTGGTGGTACACAGATTTTGGTAGTGGTGGAGAGATTAGGGTTTTTTTAGATTGTTCTGGCCGTGCGTATTTGTTAAAAGCCAAATACAAATACATTCAAAAATCTACATCGCACAAATTCACTGTTTTTGAATGTATTGGTCTTTGTATTTTTTGAGTGTATTTTGTTAATAGCCAAACACACTATTTTTGAATGTATTTGTCATACATTTGAATTTTTTTGTCTTGTATCTAAATGTATTTGTTGAAATCCATTCAAATACACGAAAATTTGAATATATTTGGCTTCATATGTAGTTGGAAAATTTTATACATCAAAAAAAGCCATTGAAATACAATCAAAAAAAAAAAAAATCAGTAAAATACATCAAAAAAAAAAAAAAGAAATACATCAAAAAAAACGAAATACATCAAAGCAAAAAAAAAAAAAAAAAAAATCACTAAAATACATCAAAAAAATATCTTAACTAATTTAATGGACTAAAATCAGGATCTTTTTTTTTTCACCATGTTCTATATATGCAACAAATACACGCGAAAACATACACTATTTTGTCAAAATGTAGCTACAAATGGTAATATTTAAAAGGATAGCTATAAATGGTAGGAAGCTACAATAAGGTAGTCATTTAAGTAAGTTTGCCATAATAAGACTAACATTGGACTTCAGTGTTAGATATGGGCCCAGTAGATTTAGGGCCAAGTATCAGCCCAATCTTGGTTCACTCGGTAGCCCAAATGAGTGGGCCGTTCTATTAGCCAAAGGACAAGAACGGAAGCCGACAAAACGTGACAATATCCAAGTAACAACGTCTAGATTTATAAAAGGAAATTTAACGCCTTTATTTGAGATAACGAATAAAAAATAATAGATCCAGATCTCGACCGCTTTGTGATTAATTTAAGACAACAATTAGTATTTAGAATTAATCGCCTTCGAAAGAATACCAGAAGAAATCCAAGATATCACAAGAAGAAGTTATCTTACTACCTTGAACTATGAATTTATTTTCAAAACTAAAAATAGTTTTTCGATGAAATGTATATGAAAAATTACTCAACTCCAGTATATACACCAAATCATGTTAATTTATTGTGGTTACGTGAAAATTGATGTAAAAAGTAAATATTAATCCATGAAAGAGTAAGGCATAGTTGGTGAAAGTTAAGAGTGAACGGTAGTTTTGAAGGTAACTTTTTGAAATTTAGCATATTTTTAATATATATATATTATTAGAGCCTTAAGATCTTTAGGCTCTGATACCAAGAATTAATCAAGATTTCCAAGATGCTCAAGATCCAAATGATGATTCAAGAATGAGTTTCGAGTCGGTGGCTTTACACAATCTTGACACGTGAAAAATATAGCAGACACAAATCATGATAGCCAAGAAGAAAAGCAGACAATTATGAAAATAATAGTAGAAAGGACAACAAAGACTATAAAGTAGCTTTATTAAAGAAACTACAGGACTAACAAGGACAATAATGCAAAAGAGAAGACATCTTCTGAAAATTTCATGTGACTATGGGGTTAGAAAGATTCTCAAGCCAAATGAAGTCCGAAATTGAAGTCCGCAAGTACCTATAAATAGAGCACTCCTATGAATAAAGAGACCACATCCGAAAAAGCCAAGAAAAATTGAGAGGAAAAATCATATTCCCTTCCCTTTCATCACCAATGCCAAAAACTACCTTCCACATTCCCAACCTTGTAATATAAACTCCTTTGTAAAATAGGAAAAGCTTTAAAAATAAGTTTCCCACTCTAACAAGTCTTTTTGGGGTTAATTTCCCCTAAAGGGAAACCTCTCTCCGTCCTTAGTCATGTAAATCTTTATATTTCAATTTATGTTTTTGTACTACTCCCTTGTCTATGTATAATATTAAGTTTTCATTATTTGTAAGTTCATGATTTTATAATGAGTTCCTTTTATTTGTAAATTCATCTTTAAAATGGATTCATTACTCTTAGCATATGGTGAGTCTCTTAACTTCTTAATAAAATTGATGGATTAACCTATAAATCCTAGGTATCGACCTTGAAAATGTCCATGTTATAAAGGGACAAACTATAGGCCATATGTGGTGTGGTTAAAGAAGTAGTTATTAAAAACAAATGTTAAGAGAAAGAGATGAACATAGTAAGAAAAATCCAAAAAAATAATTAAAAAAATAATAATCAATATATCTATATATATTAACAATAATAATAATAATAATAATAATAATAACAATAATAATAATAGACAAATGAGTCATTGTTGGACTTCTTTTAATTAAATTAGCATGAAAACATTTTTAATAGTCAATTTTCATGATGCAACATTGCACAAATATTCCAATTTGTGGCAAAAATAAGTTACTGACATGCGAATATATGTATATCTAATTTCCACTTGTGTACTACAAAATTATGGAAAATAACATTCGTTAATCATCCTAAAACATATTCAAATCATCTTTAGAAAAAACAAAAAATAAAATTATTTTGTATTATATACTGACCTCATATGAAAAGAATACTTTTCATATAAAATAAATACTAGGATAGACTATATATATAACTGATGAAGGTAAGAATAAGTAGGTGCAAATGTGGTCCTAATTTTGGCTTATGCCTTTCCTAATAACGTGCATTCCACGCCACTCACCATACATAGGCTATAAGTTAAATTTCAATTAATCTATTATCTAAGTTTTTAATCAATGTTATCATCTTTAATACTCCAATTAATTATGCATCTCAAATATTTTTGAACTTAACTCGGAATAAGAGAGAATACCAACCTTTCAGCGTGGTATTATTTACTTTTAATTAGCGTTTGAAGTTATATCAGACTCATACCTAAGCAAAAGAGGAAAATCGATAAAAAAAAATTAAACATATATGGAGCCATGTTAAATAACTTTCTTTTTTTCTTCAAAAGATAGTATTATAATTACTATTTACATAAACATGTGTGCATTAGATATGTTACATGACATTGGGAGCTATATTTAATTATTATAAATTTCTAAAATGCCTTTTTCGTTTTCATTTAAAAAGAATATTGAGTTGAAATGAACAATTTGAGTATATTGTTTCTTAATTTAATTTGTGGTCCTTAGTTACTCTTAGATTATGAAACGTACACTCGATTCCTCCCTTTTTTTCTTTTCAACATTATTTTTGGTTGCACTTTTTCTAATTAAATATGGGACTAATTTTCTTCCCTAACCTTTTCCCCTTTCATCTATCATAGTTAAGCATGCGTGCAATAAATTGCAAAAAGGTTCATTAAATAAGTCAAAACGAAAAAAAAGTGCATAATAAATACCTCCAACGACAATGGAGTAGTTACATCAATTTGGATTATTTTATTCTAATTTTTACATAATTACAACTCTTTTTGTCGTTTGGGAGGGATGTGGCTAAACTAAACAAACTTATCCTAGGATTATGAAATGTCAATGGTGGAATGACCATGACACATTGATTAATTTAATTAAACTAAACAGCTAGATTGGCAATTCACAAAATTAATCCATTTTACTTTTGTGGTCCAAATTTAAACATCATTAGTTGAGTCTTAAAAGAAAACAAAAGAATAAAAAATTAAATTAGTGTAATTAACAATGAGTCACAAACATCATGACACGTGTTATGGTCCCATTTGTTAGAACTTTAGCTTATCTGCCAGCTAACGGTTGGTCCATAAATTTTTAGTTTTATCTTTTCCTAATTTTATTCGGTTTTACTAATTAATTAAGACTACGTTAAGTTGTGTAACCAAATGATGATAACATAAAAGGGCTTTTGATAATATTGTGTCTAATTGTTAAAATAACCAAAAAGTACACAGGGGTCGATCGTGGTTATAAAATTAATAGTCATGTTGGTGGAAGTCATGATGGTTTGTTCATAAGGAGTAATTGGGCAAGTACTCCATAGTTTTCATACTCATAGAGGATAATGTTTTCTAATTAATCTTTTCATAGACCTTGCTGTATCTCTACGTATATTACCAAATGTACTTGTACATACACGCACTCATATACTCTACCTAGTTTTGTTAAAGTGAGCTTAAAGTATTCGGGAAAATATCTATACAATTGGTTACTTACTCACGATGTAATTACAGGTAAATCTTTAGATTAAATTACATTGATGATGTAAAAAATCTTTACCACGTTTATATTTTTGGTATAACCATCCGCTGATAGAAATCTGAATTCGCGCCATGGGAGGCTCATTATCGGGGAAGCACTTTCTCTATATGTCAATGTTTCAATTGATTTAAGCAAATATCCCATCTTTAGTCCGCCGTTTACATTGTCCATATTTTCACATTTTGTACAAATATAGCCATTGAGACTGACAAAATATTAGATTGTCGTTTAACGTTGACGGACTTTAAATCGCAGTCTAACATTTTTTTACATAAGATATTCAGTTTACTCAAAAAAAGGATCTTTAGACCGTGATCTAAAAAGTCCATAAGTTGCTAGAGAAATAAAAAGATGACCGTTTACTAAATAGCTGTCAAAAAAGGGAATCAACGAAATTTTTGAAAGGTTTTTTCATTCGCAATACTCGAATCCCAAACCTCTAATTAAGATGAAGAAACCGATCCTATCCATCTCACACCCTATGGTGGTATAATGCTAATGCATTTTACTTTAATCTTACTAAATTAGACTTAACTATTGATAATTAGATGTAATTTTAAGTCATCTTGACATGATAGTGTAAAAAAAAAAAAAAAATCGTTGCTCAGAAGTTAAAGTCAACCTACACGAATATACAGTTTTTTATAGGCACTTGGCTAGAATTATATATGCTACCTTAGCTTTTGTTTGACTTAACATGTTGAAAACATGAACTGAAAATTAAAAAGGAAGATTCATTTGACTTACCATGACATGCATGTTTACCATCACTGGAAATTGTTCGTTTTATCAAATTTCAACGTAATATTCTTACCTTTTCTGCGATTGTTCAGTAATTGCAGACCACAATCTACAAATTCAATGAATGTAATTTTGTTCCTATATGACATTGCCTTTGACACTTATGATTCTCATCAAGTCAACATAAAGGAACAAAATACAAAGACAATTTCTCTTCTATAACATGCCCATATGTGTGTAAGGAAAGTTCTCTCAATAGACACTACTTGTTAGATCAGAGCATATTTATATTCATTGTAAGTTCACCATGTTTATATCTGGTTTCTTGAAAATTCACAATATATATAATAGTACATGAGAATTGTGAAGGGAATCCAATACTATATACTATTTTAACATAATTCTTTTACCTATCTATATAGGGTAATTCTAACAAGAGGTGCAATTGACACTCCTGAACAAGAATGACACTACCACTTCTTTTGGGCTGATAAACACAGTACTATATACAATATAATACAAGTTTACATGATACTCTGTGTTTTATGAGCTCGAAGAGACATAGGCAAAGGGACAACTCCGTGTCTTTAATTTGGGCCACATCGGACAATATGTACCATGTGCTTGCACTGTTAAAAATTTCATAGTAGTATATTTTGTCTATTTGATCGAGGCATATATACTTTGGTAGTATATACTTCTCGAAGCTTAAATTTTTTGACATTGGTTTCCACAAACATTACATATCTTGATACAATAGCATAAAATCTTGAATGATATTTTAGACTTCTTATTAGACCAAAACATCTTTTTGGTGTAAATGAATGTGTTCTAATATTCTTTTTCCAAGTGTTTAACGAGCGAAAATATAAAGAGAAGTGGTGTAAAGCAAAAAAAAAAAAAAAAAAAAAAAAGAATCAATCTATTTTCTATTTGTATGCATTGTATTATCACTTTTTGCACAAACTTCTCTCACTTTTTATGAGGTGGGTCATGTGGAAGAATATTATGAATCCATGGGCAGCCATCACTGGATTCTGAAAGGAAACAAATGGGGTTTTTTCTTGTAAGAACAAACTTTCAAGAAAAATTATACGTGTAACCAACCATAGAAAAGGATAGTTATTATTAAAGAGAAGTGGCAAAAGAAGTAAATATTTAAGAGATCCGCTTCGATATACTAATAATGTAAAAGATTTTT
>NC_081342.1:3063789-3131555 GCF_029784015.1 Lycium ferocissimum | reverse complement strand
TCGATCTCGTTAGAATACGAATCTAAGGACACCTATATTGCTATACTTATATCCAAAACCCAAAAATATACCCCGAAAAGTGACCACGGACCCACAAGGGTAAAACTGGAATTTTTTTTTTCTAACATAATAATAATAATAATAGTAATAATAATAGTTTCATTCATAACTTAAGGGTCATAAATTTTCAATTCTTAAGACTAGGATCGAACCCCTTAATTACCCCCAAATCTTAATTTCGGATTAAAATCTAACTTCCACAACTCAAATACCATGAATTTAAAGGTGTACGTACAATTCAATATATATCTAATATTTAATTTCATAAACCCAATATGCTACAGTAACCAAAATAATAAATGAGAACTTTGCAGATTCAAGATTTTTAAAGAAGATAATTGTGTAGTATAACTAAAGTTAGTCATGATAATAAAATTTGTTTCCACAACACAGAGAGTTGTTAGAAACTCCTATACATTCTCATTAATAGTGTATAATCCCACAGGCACGAAAAACGAAACAATAACATAATGAATACATGTGAGATGAAACAAACATTAAAGAGATAAAGTAATAAAGTAATTTTTCATTATTCACATTTGGTTTCCTCTATACCAGTGACTCACGAAACTAGGCTAAACCAATTCAAAAACAATGTTAAACCCTTACACATGCCAGGAACTTATTTAGTCATTGCCCATTAATCATTACGTAATGATTACAGTGAAATTCCAAGAACAAAATGTAAAGGTCACCTACCTGACGCCTCTTGATGTTTCGTAACTGCTGTGCACGAAGAAGTCTGTGGTGGTTTTCTTCTGCTATTGTGCCAACGCTTTTCTATTTATTTATTTATTTATTTATTTTTCTTCTTTGCCCAAAGTAAATGAATTATTTTTAAACCCTAGGCTTGTAAGATATATGGGTCATCAAAAGTGGGTTAAGCCCATAATTTATTTCAATATTTTCTACAATTTACTTATTCACTTAACCATATGTATAAAATATAATCCTTCCGTTAGATACCTTATTTACCAACTTATATCCTATATGTGTGAAACACATATTCCTATAAATAAATTATTCACACATGATAAATAAATAAATAAATATTCCAATGTTTCCCTGTCAATTAAATAACCGAGTCACCCATTACCGCAAGCTATAAACACTAAAATAAGACCACAGAAAGGGTGTTTTAGGAATACCAGGTCTAAAAGTGCTAAACGACCAAATGGGTCGTTACAAAAACGGCTCTATACCCAGAACTCGCCCGAAATCTTTAGTTAAGGATCAAGGAATACTTATAATTACCAGTCAACCACAATCGTTGTTGGTAACAACTACAATTAATTGTCCATAAAAAGTGAGATTTGTAAATTAAAAAATAAGAAGAATTACCTGCTACAATATAGTATTAACATGCACTGATAATGGATTTTCTTAAAATAAGTGATAGAATAAGAAAACTAATTAGTAATTATTTTAGTCAAAAGCTAACAAGTAGTTGTACCAGACAATGTTACCTGTTGTTTCTTTCTAATTTTTATTTTTATACTCATAAGTAAGTTGTCAAAAGAGCAAATATTTAATTCATTAATGTTGATTATTTTTTCTTGCCAAATTGGGATCTTGTCTTAGGGGTAAAGGCTATTATGTGTCGTTCCATGAGAAGCCAATTTCTCAAGAAGCTGCTAAATTTTCGACACCCAAAAGTACAAAGCATGAAGAATATTGCTATTTTTGAATTTCCACAACACGCCAAAAAATGTGGAGTGTTGTACAATAATTAACAAGTAAACAGAATTATCTGGAAACCACTAGTAATCATTTAGCTAAATAACTCTCAGTTGTTTTAACAAATATTAAATCCTTAAACTTCTAAAATATTCTTTCTTTCTGCGTTGCTTACTCCATATAGATATCGTAACCTTAGTTAAGAGAATAAAATCTATAGACAAATTCCATTATTATGTTTAGTTTCATATTTCATCACGATTTAGATGTCTTGCTATAACAAAAAAGATGAAGAAGACTTTAGGGAGGAAAATTTTGATCGTTAAAAGTATGTCGAATTGCTATTAATCAATTAAGACCCTAAAATATTGTCGTTATCGATCGTTATTAAAGCCCATTGTTAACAAATCCAACTGAGGGATGTTAATAGGAAAACAAGTCACAACAATTATAAAGAACGATGCACCTAACGGGGTAACCTACTAGTTATTGAAATGGGTCGAAACTTATGACGTCTCAGGTTTAAAATTTAGCGGAGGCAAAAACATTGTGATTTTTCATGTACATATTTGCCGCTACAATATAAAGAACGAAGGAAGAAAGTTGTTTCGCTAGTAAAATCAAACTTAGGGATAACATATATGACTCTCACCAATTAAAACCAAACATATAAAAAGGGGTACTCTCCTATATATCTATGTTTAAAGCTTTAATTTTCCAATATGCAATGATGGGTTTTAAGTTTGTTTACACTTTAAAGACAAGTAGTATGTAGTAGATGTCATTGAAATATTAATTTTTAAAAATTGTCCTTCAAAACATTGACATGTTAATAAAGATTAAAGCTTAGTCAGTTAATAATCGGTTGAAGCCATATATACGAAATCATGGTCATGCTGAAGCTTGATGAGAATATATAGTTAATTATGTTATTGGTGCTGGCATAGTGTCTAATATTATACCTAAGATAACATTAAAGATAGGTAAAATAAAGCTGTCCAACCAAGCAAAATCCTTATCTTCACACAAGAGAAACTGAGAAAAGAGATAATGGTAACAGAGATGGCTACATAATAAAACTTTTCTTTATTGTTTACTTTTATTATATTTATGGTGAATTTTCGACGTAATTTAAATAATTTTCGTCGTGTGATTAGAAGTTCATGGGTTCAAATTTTTAAAATACTTTTTTTTTTTTTTTGATAGACCGCTTCTCATCTAAGTCCTGTCAAAATATACTATTACCGATAGACTACGCCATCGGAATTTGTCATTGGAAAAATACGTAAAACTATGTATAAAAGATTTAATATGATCCGATTCTTCTCTATACCTTGCGTAGAGCGGGAATTTACTGCATCCAACTACCCTTCTTTCATTTTTGTTACTATTTTTTATTTTTAAAAGAAGTATTATCATCATTTGATGACAGAACTCAAGGCGTATTAAATGATTTTGTCTTTCTTTGTTTGCCTAATTTTGTCTCTGATGTGCACATGATTTTTCAGCTTACTGTTTGGTCAAGCTAATTAAGCTACTTTCCACCACTCCACGTCTGCTCTCTCCAAGAACCCCTTTAATTAATTCTTTTAAACAAATCCAAAAGCAGTGGCTATGTGTTACAAGGATGTTAACTTATTCTAATCTGTCTTGTTGTGTATATTGTGAGGTTGAGAACTGAGAAAGGAATAAAGGAAAAAAAAGGAGTATTTTGATAATAAAAGTTAAATGAAAACCTAAGAAAGGGAAAAGCAACTTTAAAGAAAACATGGCTTCCTGTCTGCTGCTCTTTGTTTATGACATATATATTATTAACTCATTTCTCCTAATCCCAAGCAAAAACTTCTATAATTGGGCAATACCATGTGCCTCTTCCTTTGAAATAACATTCTTTTTTTGGTTTCTCCCGACTTTTGTTATCTGTATTAGGATCCGACTAATTCAGATTCATGTTGCACAATTAATTAGAAAATGCAACCTATCAGAATATTTTCATACGTACATGACTCGAATTAGGACCTTGATTAAGAGTTGATGGATTCTATCCCTCCCACCGTGTTTTAAAATAACATTTAGTGGCGATGAACCTGGCCAGAGCAAATTAAACTACCCAAAAGAAGAAGGAAAGCTTTCTTTTTTCAGAATAACTTGAGGTGATAAAAGTAAGTTGAAGAGCATTTGAATCTCTCTCTCTCTCTCTCTCTCTCTCACACACACACACACACATGATTTTGGTTTTCCTTTTTCACTGGTTAAGTTTGGCTTATTTTAGTAAAATGGAATCGGGATAAATTCACTTTTTGAAATAGAATTCAATTTATGTGACAGTGTTTAACTGAACACGGGATTTAAAAAAGAAAGAAAGACTTTTAAAACTCATGATCTACTATAAATCATAATTAAATATTTGTGTGGCTGTAAATTATATCATTAAAGTAAATAAAAATTATAAAGTTAAATCATTTCTCAATAAAAAAAAAATATAAATAATCTTTTCAAGATAGATTAAAAGAAAAACTATAATACATAAATTGTGACGAGAAGAGTAACTAAATGCTAACAGTTTACTTTTGGAACAATAGGAGTTAGTAGGGAGGTATCTTATGAATGAAAACAAATTAAATAACATGCACTACCAATAGTATGACTGACTACTAATCATTTGGAGCTAAAATATTTAATTTAGGTATATGGAATATGGTTTCTCAAAAGGGTATGAATATGATAACCCCTATATATAATTCTATAACTTCTTCTTTTTTCTTATTTGGACTGAAATTTGACGAGTTGGTAATAGTGTCTCAATGCTATTCCCAAAAGCCAAGGAGAGAAATATTGTCCAAGTTTAAGCTATAGATTTCCTTAATTAATAATATTATTCTGTAAAGACAGCCATGATTTCCTCCTTCCAATTAACAAAAACTTATTAAACCTCATCCTCTCTTTTCTTAAAAATGCTCTTTTGGGCCATTATTACAATGATGATAATATTAATTAACCGTTAATATAATTTAACATGAAGTTTTGATGGAAAAGTACCTACATATAATTGGGAGATGATGATTAGGCAGGTTAATTAATCTTTCGGTTAACGTACATAACTATATATGAGTCAAATAAACTAGAGAATATATATGCCTAATCGTTGCTTATTAGTTACTAATTATAACTTACTATAAGCTAAACTAATACTTACTTTGTTAAAAAGAGAATGTGAAGATGCCATTTTCATACTCAAAAAAGAAAAGTGAAAAAGAGAAATTGGTCATGTGCTTGTTAATGAAAATCACATGATCATTTGCTAATAAAACCAAGAAATAAATGCCAAAACAATAAAGTAAATTAAAGCAAAGGGTTTTTGAGGTTTTTTTTTTTTTTTTTTTTTTTTTTTTTGCAGTCACTATCATGGAAGAATATGCATCCCTCCTGTTAAACCTTAGAAAACAGGTAACAATACAACTCATGAGCTGGCACATTTGGATTGGTTTACAGAAAGAATATGTGAAAATGGGATGCACGAATGATGTCTGTAAGAGTTCTATCAAGGCAAATGTAGCAGATCCAGATTTTAAAAGTATAAATTATGAAATTGTCGTGATTTTTTTTTAAAAAAAAAGAATAATAAAAGAGGAAAGATGGTCATAGTTTTTTCTTTCTTTAGGCATCTGAATTTACTGGTTAGACTAATTTTAATTCGCACCGCTTAGGATATCCTAGAAATCGACCGGTCCGATTATTGTTAATTTGCATCGTATAGGGCCCAATAAAGAAGAAATGCTTCTTACTAGGGCGTTTCTTCATTTCCGGGGTCCAAAACCCATCAATCTGGCTAATTTGAATTCACACCGCCTATGAAATCCACCACAATGACTAATCCGATCCAAATTTGCATAATGTAGAGGCCACTAAAACAAAAGCGCTTCCTACTGGGAGTTACTTTATTTTTAGAGCTTGAAACTAAAACCTCTGAGTAAGGGTGCGTGTCGGCGGGTCCCAACCATCCCATGACACCCCTTATTGATGGTCCTATTTTTCTTTTATTGACCCTTTAAAGTGCCTGTTTTAGTAACATATGGTAATATAATATAATCTTGCTTGGGTCTTAATATATATGCCATAGTGCCTACATTTTGTATCATTTAATTCTATTCTTCATCATCTCTTCTCTTTTTCCCAATACCAAGCTAGACACACACCTTTATTGGATTTCTCATGGAGAATCAGTCTCCCAAATCAGAATCCTTCATGCAAAAAGAATTGCCAACTTGTTATAAACAAGTGCCCATAGAATCATTATCAAGATTTTTCAAGGATCCTCACATATTGAATCATGAGAGTTCTATAAGTGATGGTTCCGACATGAAATCAAATTCTTCAATAAAACTCTCAGAGTTTCTTCCACTTAATTTCCATCAAAATGAATCATCATCATCATTATCATTATCTTCTTCTAGTTCTCAACACCATCAAGATCAAGGGAATAACAATATTATCCCTTTAAATAATTTTCTTGATTCCTTTCATCATCAAGTTCTTGATCACCAAACGTGTTCTTCGTCACCAAATTCACTATCAAGTAATTACCCAACTTTAGGGCTGTTCTTGCAAGAGCCTTCCATTTTAGAGATTTCAAAAAGGGCAGCTGAATCACTAAGCAACAAGAGCCACAAGTATGACACTAATTCTTCTTTGTTTATAGCTAGCCATCTTAGTTTTTCACTAATTTCTCCTTTATTCCCCATATTTTCGTTGTAAGATATAATAATATATTGGAGTATATAATAGTATCAAATTGAGTTTAGTACCTGTTTAGACTTTCTGGGATCAGGTGGCGGAGTCAGTAATTTTAGCAACGGGATTCAGAACAAGCTAGAATGCCACACTTTTCACTTGTCAATAGGATTCAAAAATGTATAAATACAATTTTTGAGCGAAGGAGATTCAGTTATACCCCTTCCCAATATACAATCATTTTGACAAAAGAAGAATTTACACATGTGAAATTACGATATATCTTTAAGCTCTGAAAATGTTCGTTTTTTTAATGTTTTGCCAGGTCATCCGCCGCTTTATTCCCTATGTCTTCACTAGGCCATGAGAGCCAAATTCATAATCAGGAGGCTGAAGCTACAAATACAACAAATTGGCTGAAAATGAATCATACCTTGACAAATTGTACTAGCACAAAAGGTTTTAGTGACTATTGGCTTAGCACTACAAAAACTCAGCCAATGAAATTCACAGGATCAAGAAAATCATCACTTCATTGTCATCAAGGTAGCCAAAAGTCGTCGTCTTCTTTTTCTTCTCCTTCTTCTGTGATCGCGTCCCAAGGAAAGCTTTTTCGAGGAGTAAGGCAAAGGCATTGGGGTAAATGGGTAGCAGAAATAAGGCTACCAAGAAATAGGACAAGGGTTTGGTTAGGGACATTTGATACTGCTGAAGATGCTGCTTTTGCTTATGATACTGCTGCTTATATGTTAAGAGGTGATTATGCACACCTGAATTTCCCGCACTTGAAGAATCAACTCAAGGCTAATTCCATGAATGGGAACACAGCATCCCTCCTCGAGGCGAAAATTCGAGCAACTTCAGCACAATCAAAGAAGGGTAATATTATTGATCGTGACGAAATATCTCCAAAAGGGCTATTGGATGAAAAATCAACGATCAAGAACGCGATAACTCAGAATCAAGAAATGGAAAATAATTCTGAGAAAATGAAGAATAATCAAGAAAACATTGATGGAGTTCAATTGAGTAGAATGCCATCTTTGGACATGGACATGATTTGGGATGCACTTCTAATTTCTGATTCGTCATGACCATCAATTGATGCATTTTTTTTTATTTCAAGATCTGGAGCATACACATAGTTGTTTTTTGAAAAAAAAAAAAAAAAATTCAATGCCACTTTTGGGAAGATCATGTAGTGACATTTGTTGACTTATATTATATTAATTTGTTGTTTAAGTGGGTGTTCATTATTTTCTTAATCGTGTAATTCTTTTTGTGTTTTGTTTTAATGACCATACGTTTGTTTTGTTTTTGATTTATTAGTTTGGTGCTTTTGTTAGTTATTTGTTGGTTGTAAAAGAAATATTCAAGTCTACGAGGAAAGCTGGATGCTTTTTTAAGAAATGATGAGTTGATTTGATGTTCTTGATAGAATATTGAACTTTTTTGGAGGTTATGTTAGGGACTCTGCAAAATCTATCGGGTCAGGAGTTCATTTTACGTAATGTTTAGTTGTCCCATTAGGGAATTTGTGACTTCCTTTTTTCCTGCACAGATTTGTAACTTTCTTCAATATATTTATGATTGTTTTGAAACTATACTACTCCATTAAATTGGGGCGAAGAAGAGTCCGTGTGATTTACAGGTCATGGGTTCGAGTCATGGAATTAGAGCCACTGATAGTCATTGATGCTTGTTTGAGGGTAAGCTGCCCATATTATACCCCTTTGAAATGCGGTCCTTCCTCAAATTCTACGGGAGTATAACAGGATGCTTCATGCAATGAGTTGCCTTTTAATTTTAATTTTTTTTCTTATTGGAGTGAAGGAAAAAAGAGAAAAAGAGAGTCGGTGAGAATCATACCCACACTTATTTTGTTAAAGACTTCCGCCAATATCATAAGACTATAAGCCTTGATTCTATATGAATTTGTTTGTGATTTTCTATGCTAATTATAAAGAATTTTGTTGATAACTACATATGTTACACCACATAGAAAAGGTATTAAAACAATATTACACCATGTAGGAAAAACTGTAAAATTTGTAGAACTTCCTTCACTACATTGGGATGGGATGGGAATCGATAATGATTACAATTTTGATTCTCTTTTAGTTTAATTAGATGATAGAAAGAAACTTATGTGGAAATGGGTTATCTATTTTATTGTTACTATGTTCTTAGAAGTGGTTCTTGTCAAGTCTTTTAGAAAAAGCTTCACAAAGACATACCATTCTGAAGATAGATCTTGTTAATTAAAGTGTCAAAATTTCGTTATATTAATTTCACATAAAATAT
This sequence comes from Lycium ferocissimum, assembly GCF_029784015.1. Classification (NCBI taxonomy): domain Eukaryota; kingdom Viridiplantae; phylum Streptophyta; class Magnoliopsida; order Solanales; family Solanaceae; genus Lycium; species Lycium ferocissimum. Next base: position 3,122,783 of record NC_081342.1, on the reverse strand, counting down.
TTTTTTTCCCTCTAGCTTAGATTATAGATAAATATCATTGTTATTTCTACGATGTTCTATACACCTCTTAACTTTTCAAGTTAACAAGCCAGGAATAACAAATGTATATTAGGGGTTGTTAATTAGAAATAGTACAGAAGATTGGTTTGTCGGCTTTATGAAAGGCATGCCCAATGTTACAAATAACTTAACTGAATTGCTAGTTATTATGAAAGGCATCCTCTATGTTAAGATTTTAGTAATTCCTCCTGCGTTTGCAAATGAAATAATCTGCACATACATTCTAGAAACTACTTATGAACGATTAGTACCGACCTGTAATAATAATCAGGTGGATGGCTTTCCAGAACCAAGGGGAGCTAATGCTCCTGTATGCTTGTAATTTTGTTGTTATCTGTATATATAGCAGCAGTATCCTTTCAACTAAAACAAAACAAATGTATATCTTTGTGCATGTTTATCTTGCCGTAAATAATTACAGGCATTGAAGCTATCGCGAGATTGTAATAAGAAAACTATTGGACATGCCCATCATTCGCTCTTTACTGATATAATAGAAGAAAATAAGGTAAAAGCAAGAGTGAAACTACAAACAACTTATTATTCTATTCGGCGAAATTAGCCTAGCTAACTCTATTATTTCGTAATTGTGTGAATCCTCTCGCACAATTTCAAACGATATGTATCCAGGTCCGACTCAAACCTTCTAAAGAGGAAGTTTCTATCCATTGAGCACTCTTAGCTAAATTTTGAGCAGTCTTAGCGAAACTTTAGGCTTTGTCACTGGCTCACTGCACTTATTGTTGACTTTGCTTAACTTTTTTTTTTTTTTTTTTTTTTTTTTGCTTCAATTTAAGAGCCCGTTTGGATTGGCTTATAAGTTGCTTATAAGCTGTTTTTAGCTTTTTTGAGTGTTTGGCTGGCCAGCTTAAAGTCATTTTATGCATAAAATAAGTCTAAAAAAATAATTGGTAAGATTTTGACTTAGCTTAAAAAAATCAGTTTATAAGTTGAAAACAGCTTATAAGCCAAAAAAATAAGTTAGCCTACCCCAACTTTTTTTTTGGCTTATAAGCTGCTTATTTTAAGCCCATCCAAAGAGGCTCTAAGACTAGAAATAACAACTATAAGAAGAAGGGATGTCTTTGTTTGTTTATTTTTTGTAATAAGGGAAATAGAAATACTTAGTCAAAATATTTTAAAAGGCAAATTTCTAGGCCCGGTTGCTAAAAGAGGGGAAAGACTTCATGCGTTGAAAGAGAAAATTTAAAAGTGTTTTTATTAGGATTGTCATGATTCACGATATTCCAACGTATAATTATAACTTGTTCATCATCACAGTGTGCTAAGTTCGTCGACTTTGGGATTTTTACTCATTTTAATAAAAATATAAAATATCAAAAGTCAAATGCTTCTTGTTTTCTCAACCCCTCTCAAGGGGTTGACTTTTTTTCATTTTATAATGAAAGGAAAGTCCCATGCTTCTTTGTTTGTCCATATTAAGTGACTTTATAAAAAAAAAAAAAAAAAATCTTTAACAAAAAATGTCTCTTCTTATCTTTCCTTGGTAGAATCACAAAAATACTTATGAGGCGAAATCCTAATTTCGAATTAAATACATATCATTTGATTGAATGGCTCTTACTTACAGTACTATAGACTATAGTATAATCTTTTTTTCTTCGTTTGAGTGTGGGAGGGGAGAAAATGAACCAATTTCACAAGTTTAATTTTGACAATTTCCTTATGTGATTTCCAAAACTTGCTCGTTTAATTTGGATAATATTGTTGAAGTTGAAAAAACCAAGCGTTTGAGTTTGAAGTTAAACGAGTATAAATTACAATTCCTCTGATACTTTGTCACCAAATTTTAATTGTACAAATGCACATGTAATCTTCATCGTCTTCTTGAAAAACAGTTAAAAAGAAGTATTAATAAACCAAGCACTATTAAGATTAAAGAAGAAACGACCTGAAATTATATTAATCACGCGCATTTTTTTTTTTAAAGTAGTAGTATGGCAAATGACCATTATAATTTAGCAGTTGACAACTTGAACCTTGTTCGTTTAAACTAATTTTCGTTGACCTAACTAAAGTCTTTCTTCTGCATGTAGCAGTCCTTAGCTAGTTAGCTCTGACAATGTATACATACTTGTTGCTAAACTAATTATGAAAAAGTCTTTAATCAGGGGCAATTCAGTGCATGAAACATCTAAAATTCACGTCACGGGTTCGAAAAGAGTTGCGCTCCAACAGTGTGATAATGGTGGAGCGGAAAATGAGCGACTTGGATTGAATTTGGTCGGATCAAAATGAGGTGAATTAATAACTGAATTATTACCCAACCCTGCTCAATAGTTACTTGAGATGAGGGGCTAAACAATGGGTCATTGTCTACCGCCCAACTCTTTTCAAGTTTTCTTTTTTTGTATAATTTGTTTAATGACCAAATATGATTTTTATTTCTTTATTATGTGAATATAACATATCAAACAAATTAGACGTTTAAAATATCTTAACAAGGTTTTTAATGTGCCAATTTGGGCTACCGACTTAGCCAAATCAACACAACTTGTTAAAAAATAAGCGGGTTATTAACCCCTCTAAATTTGGGGGTTCATATTTGTATATGCTAATTGTGCAACCGCTCGAGATTGGCAGCCTACCATGACTCGATCGATGATCTATAAGTTACACTGAAACAACTTTAAGAAAAGTCTTTAATTATCCAAATAAAATACTCCATAATTGATATTGAGATAAAACTTTAATAAAATACTCCAAATAAAATGTCGAAATGTTGCTTATATAAGCAAATGACATCAACTTCAATAGTTACTATAAACTGAAATAGGATTGGTTGGTCGGTTGTTTTTTAACATTAAATTTACTAAAATTCCTTATTACGATGATATCACGATGGAAAAGCCATTTTTTCAAAAAGGATGTATAACTTTAGTTAAGGGTCAAATTTATAGGTAATATTTTCTTTATATTTATTCATCGTTTGCCTTGTTTATCAAGAGTGGCTGTCCTTTTCCCTTTTTTTTTGGCTAGTCTTAGTAGGCGTTTGGCCAACCCATGGTTTCAAACTAGCGTTTGGATATACGTTTGGAACCATGGTTTGAAACCATGGTTTCAACTTTTTAGAATATAAAATTTAATCCATAAGTTTATATTTTGTAAAAAAAGATCCATAAGTTGGTAGATATTTTTAACAATTACCCCCATCAATCATTTACCAATCTCATTAACTTCCACCAACCTTTATTTATGTCTACCAACCTTTAATTTATGTGGGAAGATTATATTAAAGAGTAGTTACATTACTATTCATGTTAAATTTTCATTTTTATTGAACTAAAGTTTGATTAATTGATGTTGCATTTTTTAGAAAGGCCTTCTAGTAGTGTACTAATTTTGTTATAAACTATGATTTGCTCATTTGGTAAGATTATATAAGAATTGAGAATGTTTTGATAATTTTCACAATTTGTAAGTTTTATGTCTATAAGAAAAAATACAATTTAAAATGTTCAAATTGTATGTTCAAACATGGTTTGAAACATGGTTTGGTTTGAAACCATGTCCAAACGGGGCCTTATAATGATCAGGTCATTGTTAGATGAAATGAGAAATTTTGTCTATTTCTTAAAACTAGACAAAAGTTTGATAAATCCTAAATGATCAACATGGGGGCAATTTGCACGATTGTCCTTATTCGGGGGTGGTCTTTAATTTTTGCCCTTCGCTAAAAATCTCTTGGTCCGGAGTTCGAACCCTGTTTAGTCAAAAATTTAAAAAAATTCGCAAAATAGAGTTTGAATCACAAGACAGAGTTCGAACGACTGCAAAACTCTGCCTTAAGGCCTAATTTTGCTACGAAACTCTGCTTTGCGAATTTTTTTTTTGATTGAACCAGAGTTTGAACCTCAAACCTCATGGTATTAGGCGAAGGACAAAATTTGAAGTCCAGCAATTTGAGGGCCAAAAATAAAAGACCAGTGCCGTTGAAGGTCAATCCGCACAAAAAAATGTCAACATGGTCATACTTAACCAAAGGTCTCAATTTTGAGTCCACCCCTTAATAGGCCTATATACGCAAATTTTTTTTGCACGGATTGTCCTTCAAACGGACAGGTCTTTAATTTTTGTCCCTCAAATTACTGGTCTTTAATTTTGTTCCTTGCTTCTCATTTAATGAAAATTATTGGGCCAAAGTATCCTTATTCGCTAGTCTATGAAATCAGAGATTCTGGGTTTAATCCCAACAGAGTTGGAAAAAAAAAATTCGCAAGAAATTTTGCCTTGTCCGGCATAAATTATGCTGGATAACTTAATTTCTGGAGAACTTATTCTTTTTATGTTTTTACGATGTCAGAGATATTTTCAGCCACTTTTTTGTTACTTAAGTGTTGAAGAGCAAAATTAAAGACCAGCAATTTGAGGGACAAAAATTAAAGACCACCCCAAGATAGGGACATTCGTGCGAATTGCCCAAATTCAAATAAAATGAATACCTCACAGATATAGAGCACTTTATTCTCCCCCTCAGTAAACTTATCTGCGCAAATTGAAATTTAATGACCCCTTTGACCTGTTTAACACCAAAAAAAAAAATAAAAAAATTGATCTTCAATAGGAATGTGTACATGAAAAAAAATCTGCACCTAACCATGTCTCAAACTAATTATATGTTTACTTGGACTCACCAAAAATGTCACCGCACATGTTTCCGATCCCCAAGAAGTGCGTACTACTTTTGGGAAAACCGACACGCAACTAACATTTTTGAAGTCCGAGTAACATAGAACTCAATGACCTTTTCATACTGCACATTTTCTAAAACAAGTTAAGAACATGGAAAATGAACCTTTGGATAATGCACTTGAAGAATAAAAGGCAGTTAATCTTTAAAGTAAGCCCATGAGATACATCAAAATGGTTCAATGAACCTTTCAAATTGTTGAAGAATAATGCTAGAATGTTAAGATTTAAGCCCATGAGATACATCAAAATCACTAAGTCAACAATGCTATAATTAAGATTGGTGATAATCTAAGTCAACAGAACTATAATTAAGATTGCCATATTGCCATGTTTATATTTAGCTATGCCATATTGCCATGTTTATATTTTCTCCTCGGTTGGTAATAAAGTTTTATCTTCTAGGAAGAAGAAAACTTTCTCCTTGCTATGTTGTAATTCTTCTTCTTGTTTATCAGCTTCATCCTCTTCCTGCATTTCTTTATCCTCACATTCAACCATGTCTACTCTCTTAAGCAACTCAAATTCCTCCACGATCACGTTGTTTGCCTTCATTTCTAATACCGGAGGGGCCTTAGCATCTAAATTCGGGTCATTGGCTTTGTTGTTCTCGGAGTTGGTCTGTGCACATTTATCAGAACTTGCTCCGTACTCCGGACTCCAAGAGACGTTTCCATTTTCACTTTGAAGTTCACTTTCCTGATCAATCATATCGACATTGTGTTCAAGAGGAGATTGTATTGGCAGCTGATTACTAATAATAATTTGCCCGGCTGTTAATCTCTCACGATAGTCTTGCATCTCCAATCTGTAGCGTTCTTTGTCTTGCAAGGCTTTTTCCTGATAAACCTGAACTCAACAGAATATAACCATTGAAAGTTAGCATGAAACAAACAAGAACAATCATACAACTTCAAACATATAAACAGGCAAACGGTCATAAATAACCACCCACTACACGAAATATCTTAATTGTTGTTATACTTTGGAGCCATTGTTAATTGTCTCCTATTTGTCCTTCACCCGAAAGGAGTTCCAAAAGTAACGGTTAATTCTGACTTTTTTCCTGAAGTATTTTGAAAATACACGTGGGAGAGGAAACAATTTGTTAACAGCAAGGGCATGAATGGCCTCAAGAGTGTAACAAAGGGTAAAATTAAGATATTTTATATAGAGGGGTAAATTTTGGACCTATTTCCGAAATAAAAATATATCATTGGTTCCTACCATCTTCTCGGGTACTTGTAGGTTGTTCCACAATTCACCTATCATCCTACTAATCTCTCTATCCTTTCCAGGATAAAGTGGTTTCAGCCTGGCATGTTGTTCTGCAAAGAAAAAGTTATAACCACTTCTGTTAGGCTTGGGATGGGCAGGATCGCGCTTTTTAATTTCACATTTCTTCCTACGCTTCCTTCGAACGACCCCACCAGTTGTTGATGCTGCTTTCCCAGTATTATAAACAGGAAGATTCTGATTTTGCAAATCTTGGTTCATTGGAACCTGATATAGAACACCTTTAAAATCCTCAGATCCAATCTTCATTGTTATAAGATATCCACTCTCAAACTTCCCATCAATGAAACCAGACACAGGTGAACCTGTCGATGGTGCTGTAGTTGCTGCAAGCACAAAAGAAATGGATTATACACATTATTTGTTTGCTATATAGTAGGAAATTATCGGACTTCTAACCCTGCTGAGCAGTCATGTTATATTACTTCATGTGTGACAGAAGCATAGATATCAGTAGGACTCATTTTATCATGTGAATCAGTCTATACAAAGTTTTTGAAACTCTCACCAGCCCACCTAAGATGTTTCAAATTTGTTAACAGTTTCAGTAATTGTATCAAAACTTTTTCCTTATAGTTTGGAACTTCTATAGGAGATTTATTCGACTTGCACAGAGTTAGCACACTTTAGAAGAAGAAAAATGCATTATAAATCCACTTCATAAGGGCGAAGTCTTTCTTCTTAGAATTGATCATATCCCTCACCTCCATACATCTCTACTGAGGATAGTATCATGGAAATTGACTGTAAAGTTTTCAAGGCCATAATAGACAGAGTAGAATACCTACATGTTACGTTAGCCAAAAAGGCAAGTAAATGGGAGCAGAAACAAGACCTGTTCATGATATTTACTGAATAACTATTTAAGTATCTTTTGAGAAAGGACGTCAAAAAGCCCTTGGGGCTCCTGATAACAATTATCTAGAGAAAGAATGTCAAAATTATATCCATACATGGATTTGAAAGTTTCCAGAAGACACATGAAGGAATGACAATGACACAATGATTTGGAATAACTCTTACCAACATAGTTAGGAAGCAAAGAAAAAAAAGAGGATTGAGAACATGTGCAAGGACAAGTAAGCAACCTTCAGGAAATGTCGTTTCTATCCTCTGTGGCTGGCGCATGGTGGTTTCTATTTCTGGCGATGGAAGCGCATATCCGGCCAACTCATGAGATGGAGCTGCAGCATGTGACACTTGCTGCAACACATCTGCAGGATATCTATGTTTTATTGAGAAAGCCTCGGCACAAATAATTACTAGAGCATTTTTCATTTTGGGCCAGTCGCCCGAGATTAATTACAGGCGCTAGCCAAAATATACAAACCATATACACTGATTATGTCTATACAATGTGTATAACATATGTATAATTAATAGACATAACCTGTAGCTAGCTATTTTGAAAATTAGATCATCAAAAGGAATGACTGTATTTATCTCATTAATAAATGCAAGATTCCACACATACCAGGAGAAGGAGTCCAATACTTTGCCTTGAAATAGTAAACTCTTTCGTAGTGGAAGAGCAATGAAATATAATATTTCCGAAGGATAAATGAAGCATTTGTAGCTGAAGAAGGAAAGCTAAAAACTAATGTTACTTCCTTCCATCTTTTCTCCCCTAGAACCTGCAGTCACATTCAAAAAATCCTAACTGTAAGAAGAGCCAAAAAACACAGATTCAACTCAAATTTCAACCCAATATTCCTTTCTTTTTATGGAAGAGCTATGCTTGTCAACAACAAATAACAAACTATAAGGGCACCAAATTCTCCTAACATATCAAACTATATTACCTTTGTGATACCACCACGAGTAGTTACCTCCACAAAGAGGCGATGCAGATCCAGGGCTTTGCCCCCTATGACAGGGATCCTGGAAAAGCACAACCAACAGAAGCATAAGTGAATTAGTTGAGTGAACTATACAAACTTGAGAATTCAGAAGCCTATGGCATAATTTCAAGTTTGAAACATTGAAACTTAACAAGAAAAGCATCCTTAACGGAGATTAATCAATCACGAACAAGGTCAGTCGTTGTTTGACAAGATTTTATTTCTTGGAGGAAGTTGAAGTCAAATTGGAAGGCTTGACTTATTCACCAATTAGTCATGATTAAGATGAAAACCGAGGGTAAAATGATCAAAAGAAACGAGCTTTACTTGAGCAAAAAAGAATCTCTATTTAAGCATGACCAGTATGGAAATAGAAACCTATATGATTGATAGACGCCCCAAAGGCTTATATTTAGCAAAGAAGTAATAAAGTCTCTGAATAACATGGCTAGCTTCAATTCAAATCAGTCTGTATATTCTGCTTTAGTAAAAAGAAGAATCAAAGGATAAGCAACAGAAAACTTTTGTACAAGATCATGCAATTTGGTAAATGAAAAATGCTGGGGGCACGATCAAGGTTAATTTCCCCTGAAATCCCAGAAATTCAGTTTGAGATATGAAGTGAACAAGCAAATCCTCTATATAACTGCCTAAGATCTTTTCAAATAATTGTTGCTTAAAACAAAATGGATCTTGGGCCTAACTCAGCCTCAAAAAGCTAGCTCACAAGGTTAGAACTGACCAAGACCATCTAAGGAGAAAACCGCATATTTCCTAAACCAATGTAGGACAATCTAATAGATGTATACCGAGCAAGTTCACTTTCTAAAATAGTCCTACAATTAATGCAATGAATTTAGACACTCCACCTGGCTTGCAGTTCAGCTAAATCTAACAGTGTTAATAAAGAGAAACCAGAATCGCTATTTGATTGCTGAAACATATGACCAACCTGAAGGTTCACTTAAGTTGCATCATGCTTCAGGATTTTCCAGAAAAACATATTAAGAAAGACTACATTTCTAGATAAAAATCAACATAAGGGAGGAAGGCACACCATGTGACAGGATAGAGAAACAGGACTGGGGTGTGGCCTAGCAGTTAATGAAGTAGGTGAAAACCATGGGCGACCAGATTCAAATCCCAATACAGGCAAAATGCTTTGATCATTTTTTCTCATCCACCTAGCCTTGGCGGGCAAAGCTATCAAGTCAAGTGAAATAATCGAGGTGCATGCAAGCTGACACTACTATCCATTATCCAAAAAGAGAGAGAGAAACACACGGTTGGCAGGGGTAAGATAGGAGACTTTAAGCCGTGGCGGAGCCAGAACTTTCACTAAGAAAATTCAAAATATAAAGAAGCTAACAGGAAACATCGACTACATATCATATAGAATAAGTTTAACCCTATATATGCTGTGTAATTTTTTCGACGAAGGGGGTTCGGATGAACACCCTTGAGGCACCCTAGCTCCGCCCCCGAGTTTAAGGAGCATAAAAGGGCATAGGTTTCCATATTAGTCAAAAAGAAAAGAAAAACTCACATGAACTTGGTTCTCATGGCAGCATGGAGCTTCTGCAAAGTATCCATGAACAGTTGAGGAGAGGCCACAACATTCTCATATGTAGCCAAAGCAGGTGGATATGGATGATAATTTGGGGGTGCTACTCTTAGTGGCACTGGACTGTTTTCAGCAGAAGATGATGCCATTTTCAATTTCTTATACTAACATATTTCCAAAGTCACCCTCAAGTTCAATCACTCCAATTCTTGTTTTCTCAAGAATCTCTAAGCTGCACACTACAAAAATACAAATTAACACATCCAGAAATGCCACCAAAATCACAAAAAAAACAAAATAACAAAGAAAAGTTCAAATTTTTAGACTCATGGAAAATGAGTCCAAAAAGACAAAAGCTAGTCCCAAGAAATTTCCAGAAAATAAGACTAATGAGTCCAAAAACCAGAAAAGAATGGTCATATACAGTTCAATACATGAAAAAAGATCCAAAAAGGTTCTAACAAACAGACAAAATCAGAAACCAGAAAGTGATAGATATATACAAAGAAAGAAAACACATACAGAAGCAGAGAAAGAGAAGTGTATCTGTATTATCACCATGAAAATGCCAGTGGAAGAACTGAATAACAACAACAACAACAACCCCTTTAGGTGAAGTAACTCCAAGTAGCAGAGAAAAATACCCAAAGCCCAAGAAAAAAGGCATATAGTACACCATAGCTGTCACAGCCATGAATTGTTTCAGACTACCAAATATGGGAACAAGAACACCTATCATAGCTCAAAAACCCCCCAAAAAGCTGAGATTTTTTTTTCTTTAAAAATAGGAAAATCAGACACCCTTTTAGGCTCAGGTCATAAAGATCCCAATACATATACAGTACATAAAGAACCCTCTCTAGGTCTATTATCTACATATATGCTATGTAATCTTTTTTCCCTGACATTCTAAAGATATGACATTGTAATTGATATTTCTGATAATATATCTGCATGTTTAACAAAGTCCAAAGCTCTATTCCTCTTTTTCCTGACACAGTTCCCAGAACTAAGATTTATGGCCTAAACAAAAACAGTCTGGTGGGACATGACATACCCCAACCCACTCCCCACCCCACCCCACCCCACAAATAAAAAAATGCCTATGGAGAAAGAACAAACAATACATAAAAATCACATGTTTAAGATTTCAACATCAACACAGTTCTACACCTTGCATGGAACACAGATTATTTAATAATAATAATAATAATACACCATACTAAGGAATAAAAATCAAGTCTTTATTATATTATATAAAAAGAAAAGAAAACTTACCAGCAACAGTAAAGAGGAGATTTGATATGTACTGGCAAATGGGACACCAAATAATGTTTCCTTTTTTTAATACTAAGCCTTAAATAGCCTATGAAAAGGACTGGCTTTTTCTATTGTGTTTTATATATTTTCTTGTAACCTTGTTGGTTTATTAATCATGGAGACTATGGAAATTTTTTTGAGTTTAATGGAGAGATAGGATAGTTTTTTTTTTATATATTTATATATATAATGATGAGAGAATGATGGAGAAATATGAATCTTGAATAGCCATGAAAATATATGTGACTGGTGGCATTTGTTTTTATAATGACGGTTTTGTCCTTACTGGTTTATGTATAGGACAAAGAAATTAAAGGGTAAATATGGAATTTTGAAAAATCCTAAACAACATAGAATTGCAGTTATGGTTCTTGTATAATGCCCCGTTTGGAGCGGCACGTTATTTTATTATCTCTCTACGTGCATAGCCACATATTAACATCAAATTTAATTTTTTTTGAGGTACATATTAGATCACGGATTTAACTTTATAATTTTACATATATTGACTTATTAAAAGAAAAAAAAAATCTCATCTATTAAAATTTTGAGTGGTGTAACTATTCTGTATTTATATTGGTGGAAGATGACCAAGTTGATGAAATAGTTGAGATTAGCCATATTATCACCTATTTTCCGATGGATGTCCCGTCTAAATTTTGTCAAGGAATTTTCGACGAAAAATGTTCGAAAACGTTAATGACGAGCCAAATTATAATGGATTCCGGTCCGTTAAAAATTAGTGATTTTTTGGTAGTAACTAGTAATACAAATTGACTAGAATACCACCATCATTAAAATAAATGTTGACTTATAATTTTTTTGTTTATACTATTAATATATTTTAATTGATTATAACTAGCATATTAAAATTGTTATAGATACCTTACTGCTATTATAGGTCATTAGGTCACACGTAATGTTATTTAACTCGTAGCATATTAAAATTGTTATAGATACCTTACTGCTATTATAGCATATTAAAATTGTTATAGATACCTTACTGCTGTTATAGGTCACACGTAATGTTATTTAACTAGTTGAAAGAAAAAGGTTTCTTAAAAAAAATAAAAAAATGTTAACTTTTCTTCTTGCAAGAAGATAATAACCGAAGGAAATAAGAGAGAGAGATATAAGTGCCGTAATAGCAGGTACTTTATTTATTTTATTAATTATTTGCATTTAAGCAATTGAACAAGTCTTATAACTGTGGAAAAAAGGGGTTTTCTTCTCTCTCTTTTTCTGGACCTCTCACTTATTATTCTCACAAAGTTTCAAGAAAAAGAGAACCATATATTAATGAAGTGTCAGTTCCTTCAACAGTGATAACCAACTAATTAAAAGTTTTTTTTTTTTTGCCTTAAGGTAAAGAAATATTTAAACATTTTTTCCCTAAAAGACTATCTTTTCTTAAGCAAAATATAGGAATAGTGACAAAACATCCACTGGGGAAATCAAAAATGATAATTTTATAATCTGCTCAGCCAAATTTCTGTCAAAAATGTTCAAAATATTATTTTAACTCTACAGAGGGAAGTTAAGAGCCATTGTTAAGCATGTAGTAATATATCGGAAATAAAAGGAAGAATTGAAATCTATCTTTTTTTTTTTTTCAAGAAAAGGTCTCTAGCATGGACCTTTTACTCTTTTATTTTAAAGCTATTTTTATAACTTCAAAAATTTTGTAATATTTTGTGATATTCTTCTTGTTACCATCTAAATTAAGCGCATAGTAACTACATACTATATGGTTCAATATCTATAATATTATCTCTATACAATAAATCATCATCTTCCTCTTTGGTGATTTTTTTTTTTTTTTTTTTTTGGTGAAGAAAACAATCTTAACAATTCAAGTTCCAAGGTTAACCAAACACCTAAGTAAAGAGAAATGAAAAAGAAAACGAAAAAACGGAGGTGTAAATGGGCTGGGCTTTGTTGTTACTACTGCTGGTCAATAATTGGGCTAGGGACTGCCCATATTGCAATGAGGCCCATGACCACATGCTGCTGCTGAAAGCCCAAAATTTCCAATTTTATGACCACGCTCTATCCTTCAATAATGTCTCAGTGAGCATGAATTTTTTCATTATAAATTCGTACGGAGCAATCAGCGAGTTCCAACAAAATAAAAGATGTACACCACTGAAGTTTCCTATTAAAAAGAATCTCTCAAACAGGTTATTATAAGAAAAAATACTAAAAACCTTTTCAAAGTGAGGAGAGAAGGCGTGATACAACATTCGTAATAGCCAATTTTTAAAAATAAAAAAAAATATCGGGTTACCCTAAAAAGAGGAAAAAAAGTGAGAACCATTAACAACCATATTCATCCAGAAAGGAAAAAAAAAAAAGGTGAGAACTATTAACAACCATATTCATCCAGTAACTTCAAAGCAATATGGTCTTGTTTTGTTACGACACGGACGGAGAAAATACATGTTATGCATTTATTGACTTAGTGCAAACGTCGAATGAAGACCATTTTCTCTTGACTAGGATTTACTGCTTGAACATAACCAAACGTCTCATTAATACAACGTGTTTCTGAATTTTTTCCCCCAAGTTTAGGGATGAAGCATAGCTCATTAAGCATTTTAGAGCATAGATGCATCAATAATCAAGGGATTAACGACTAAATCTTCCAGCGGGCCAAGCCTCAGTTTCTACAACTTTAATAAAAACAAATTTTGTACTAATAGCGGTCTAATGTGGTCTCTTTGGCATTTGGCCACATTGAAGCCACGTGGTTCATAAGATACCCCTTGCTCAAAATTTTACTTATTATACATGTACATTACAAGTCAAAAATAATAAAATGCGCAATAAATTACAAGGGTTGAATTCCCTTGACTGAAACACAAACTTGGTATAGTCTCTTGTTTTAAAAGTTGAATTCCCATAATGAAATTTCTGGCTCCACCACTGATATCATAGCACAAGTTACCTGTTTAATCAGAATATTCAGTTTACATGCTGTGTTGGCAACAAGGGGGATTCTCTCCATAATGTACATGCTCATTATACTCATGGCTATCATCACCATCAGCAGCCATGGAATGAAAGGGTTGTGGTTCTATCCGTGGAAACAATAGCTTCAGCCGGAAAGCATCTACACCGTTCAAATAATAACGAAAAAGTCTCTTTGCTCTAATAAATCCAAGACGGCCATACAAAGCGAGTGCTCCTTTATTCGTAACTTCTGCTTCCAAAGTCACCTACAGAACATAGGAACAAATTAAGTGGAAACAAGCCATAGCTAGATAATATATCATGACGCTATGGCGCTTTATTCTTTCGTATCTTTTTTTTTTAAAGAAAAATTATGACAAACTTAACAATCCCGAAAATAAGTACGGTCAAAAGACGTTGTCACTGCTTTTATATGAGTCGGAAAAATAAGATACAGAAACCAAGTAAGCACATTTCAGCTCTTGATTTGTAGAAAACAACAGGCAAGATCAATAATCATGAAGTGTCTACGTAACCAAGTAAGAACGTTTTGGATCATGTTATTTCTTATTTCAGACTTCTGACAATTCTAAGCAAACAAACTTCCTTATTCTACAAATCCGTTATGTTTTCTGTTTTGGATACATCGTTCTTCATGGTTCCTATAAGAAAACATAATTTTTTATCTGGAAGAAGGTGGAGCGTGGTTTGGAAGAAAACACCATGTGAAAAAGCACAGGAAACACAAAGATAACCTACTCGAGCTTGTACAATCAAAAATGGACAGTTTTCATCTTTGATGTTGTGGCCGTTATATTTTTGTTTCTCACATCGTCAGTCTTAAACTCACTAATATGAATGTTCTCAGGATGTCGTGGCATACCTCTTCACAACCAGATTCCATCATCACCTTGATTGATCTTGTGACAAGTTCTGTAGCTGGAAGATGAAATATTACAGCTAAGTAGCTGATCAGATGTATATCAAAAGTTAATAAGCATATGTAAAGTTACAATGTCAATGGCCTCATCCTTAGGAGATTACTTACACAGCAATGTTACAAAAGTTAATGGGAGAGGGTACACCAAAAAAGTGCTACAAAATGTTCTATTGTCAAATAGAAAAAAATAATGTGCATGAAAAGTAGAAAGCATTTAATCAGTGAAATTACACAGAAAACCAGCTGAACCAGGATAACGATCAGAAGCTTCTTTTTGCTAGTTTTCCTATATTATCTTTTTCGTGTATTGAACTTAGTGCTAGGCACGCACATTCTGCAACCCCCCCTTCTTCTACCAGATCAAGAAAAAGCAAACTAATCAACCAAAATTCAATTTCAACCTTTGAAACCTCAAAAGTCAGAACCAAATCAAGTTCCATAGTAAGAATAATGCTTTTTCCTCATGGGTTCAACTTGCTTATGGGTGTTGAATTTTACTTCAATGTGTAAAGAGGAATACAAAAAGGGTACCTCAAGCAGAGGAGACAGTAATGAAAATAGGGAAGTTTCTTGTGTTTTGGGGGTAGGGTGAGCAGATTTTGATGGACAGGGGAAACAGAAAAAGGGAAAATAGATAATAATTGTCACTGTGATAACAGATAACTAGGAGGGGAGAAGTTCTTTTTATCGAGAGATATGTTTTGCAATAAAAACTAAATGAAGGATTAGAAAAATAAGAGCTTTGCAACTGGACGTTTAGTTTTGTAACGTGTGAGAAATCTCACTTATTCAGCAACGCAAGACACCTAACCGAAATTTAATCTGATTAATGTTGATTCAATCAAACACAAATACAATCTGCTTCTTTACATTGCCCGGAATTAAGAAATCCCTCAGAGAAAAACAATATGCTTATCGAGGTACATGAAGCGAGTGTCACTCTTAGACGTCATCCATAGTTCTAAGATACTTGACCAATATGAATTAAAGGCCATTATCAATTTATCAAACAAAGAACGATAAGATACTGACCGATTCCTTTGCCTCTGTAAGGCTTAAGCACCACAAGCATAGCAATGTAACCTCTGAACGTACCACGATGCTCCCCCATCTTGCAGACCACCGTCCCTATACATTTCCCCTTTTGGAAGGCCTGCAAATATCTCAGTAATGAAGAAAGAGTTATGCTCCTGGTGAAATTATAACATAACTAATACGTAGCTTGTTTGGTCAAACTTCTAAAATCAACTTATTTTGAAAGGTGCTTTTTTTCAAAAGTATTTTTCAAAAAAGTACTTTTGGTGAGAAACAGTGTGTTTAGCTAATCAATTTGAAAAACACTTTTGAGCAACAATCAATGTTTGACCATGCTTTTAAAAAGTGCTTCTAAGTGTATTTTCTCAAAAGTGCTTTTCAAAAAGGCACTTTTGTGGAGAAGCTACTTTTTCAGCTTCTCAAAAGCAACTTTTGCTTCTAATCAAAAGAAGCTTTTTCTTCTCCTAAAAGCTTGGCCAAACACCTCAACTTTAAAAGGGAACTTTTGGCCTTGGAGAAGCTTTGGTCAAATAGGCTATAATATGACAAGGAATGGGAGGAGTACCATAAAAGATAATTGTGGCCAAAGATAGACAAAGTAGCGGTAAGTGAAGATGGAGTAGGGCTCGCTAAGCTCTTCATCAACAAGGTTCATGATAAGAGGTAGATGATGTTCACCTCCATAGCTAACATATTCTATTTCTGATGCCTTGATGTCTACTTCTGGTTCATTTTCACTCCTTGCCTCCATTAGTCAGTGGTGCACCTGGTGCCTGGTGGTGATTCAAAATCAGGACCTTGTGTGGCGTGCCTGTGAGATGGAGAAGATAGGTAGGACGGGCAGGGCGATTCAGCGGAATTGATCTGATGAACATCAACTTTTTTCTTAGCAAAGATTGTCCACTACCCAAATCACAAACTAAATTTTTGTGCAGCATTTAAAATCATTGGTAATTGGAAGATCCGTGTTTACATTATAGTTGTCAACTATCTAGGCTGATGAACTATCAAAACGTGGTCTAGGAAATACAATGCTACATGATGGCATATTCTTAGTAAGTTAACAAACATCAACCTTTTGTCTATCCATTTTGATAAATAAGAAAAACACACATCAATTTTCTTGACATCCAATTATAAAAGTTGATTCTACCTCAAGCAACCATAATAAGGAGCTTCTCTGTTTTTATTAATAGTAAATTAAAGTTTTCATTTGCTAAAATTTGCTCAACCATGAAAATATGATTTACCCCACACGCTATAATTTTTTGTTTTTTTTTTTGAGAAACCCGAAACACTATAAATTAGTAGCATTTGTAGTTAAATCTCACCTCATGGTCCTCCTCTATATCTATAAATCTCTCTTTCGAACATGGGAACATACCAACACAAAGTCACAGCATACACTATATATACACATTTCGAGCGTCTTCTTAAGTCACTTATTGAACATATTCACTGATATCCAACATAATGACGGTCTAATGAACAAAAATGGAGTCACTATATATATATATATATATATATATATATATATATATATATATATATATTGAAAACAGTGTCAAGGACAGCTTGCGCAACTCGACTATTTCACTGGATACTTGCTTCCACCAGCACAACTACCGGGAAACACGAAAGCTTAGGCAGACGACAAGAAATCAACTAGTGAACGATCAGAGGTGTCGTCTAATCACCACGACGAGGTTGGTCCCTCTTTTAGTGGACCCAACTATGAATATTCATGAAGAAATGAATTTTGCCTTCGTTGTGATTAAAAACTGAGACCTCATGGTTCTCCTCCCACCAAGACTTAACCCAAATCACTACGAAATTCACACCAGGTAGGTATAACTAAGGCAAAAACTTCAGACATTTTTTCACTTATAATGGTGGTAACCGGACCAACTTATACAATCCTCTTTGAATATACTTTAGTTTAGAGTAATCTAATCTATTCTACTTCTCAATGTTTACTGCATCACAAACATGCTATTCAAACAGATAAAAAACAATATAAGATACAAAAATGGTCACCTTCTCAAAATAATTTAGAAGCATTGAATTCTTACACAACAAGTGAATTTAAAGGTGATCACTATATGCATGAAAGTTACATTGTTTGTTTTCAATCACTACCACAAAGGGGTGAAAAGCAGACACTCCCTTAAAGTACCAACTAAACACATAATATAATATAAGCTTCCTTCATCTCTAAAATCAGCACACCAAAATAAACACTATATATCTTGTTACCAAACACCCAAGTACAAAAATCTATAAAAAGTTTCATTCTTTAAGAAAAATACCAAGAGAACAAAATTAAAAATCCAACCTTTATAGAATATACTACTGAATTCAAAAGAAAGAAATAATATAGCTTCATTCATCTATCAAAATAAACAATCTATCTTGTTATCAAATACCAAGTACAAAAATCTACAAAAAGTTTCATTCTTAAAAATAACCGTAAAACATAACAAAAAATCCAATCTTTATAGAATATACTACTCAATTCAAAAGAAAGAAACAAGAAAAAAGTATTTCAAGAAACCCAAATAAAAATGGAATAGAAAAGGAGCTTACTTCACTTCAATGGCGAAAAACTAAGCTCTGCAAATTCTTGATATTTTTTTTTTTTTTTCAATTCCTTATTGCATTTTCGGGTTTAGAATTGGGCTTGGTTTTGCACTGGCCCTTTCAAGGGTCCAATTAAACTAGAGATGCTGTTTTTTGGGGGGATAATTTGGAAGGTTGTCTTCTTTGGGGGTGGTCTTTAATTTTTGGCTTTCAAATAGGTGGTCTTTAATTTTTATCCTTCACTTAATACTCTGAGGTTTTATGTTCGAATCCAGGTTCAGTCAAAAAAAAATTCACAAGACAGAGTTTCGTAGGAAAATTAGACCATATTCGAGCAAAAGTTAGGCCTTATGGCAAACTTTTGTCCAAAAGTAAAATTAAACGAAAGACTAAAATTAAAGACCGGTAATTTGAGGGACAAAATTAAAGACCAGTGCCTTTGAAGGACAATCCACGCAAAAAATGTTTTTTTGGTCATTTGCACTTTTGTCCTTATTTTGTGCTGGTCTTTAATTTTTTTTCCTTCATAATAAGCAACTTTTTTCTATATGGGCTTATATACTTATATATATGTTTATATTTTTGCTATATATCATAACTTAATATATATATATATATTTCACAAATATATATATATGCTTAATATATATACATATATACGTATATACTTAAAGTATAATAATATATATACTATATTATGTATATATAGGCATAAGTTTGATTTTGAAGGTTAAAAATTAAAGAAACAGCCCATTTGAAGGATAAAAACTAAATACCAGCCCATTTGAAAGGAAAACCATGCAATTTCAATTCGAGATCAATTGCACAGTTTGTCCTTCGAATGGACTGGTCTTTAATGTTTGCCCTTCAAGTTTGTACTTATGCCTGGTGGGGTGTAAGTTCTTTAAAGGCGCGGACATAACTTCTGGGATATTATGTTGCGAAAATAAACGTATGTCTCCCGAGAAACTTATTTGCATTGAGGGACAAAAATTAAAGACCGGCGCAAAATAGGAGCAAAGTGCAAATCACCCCCTCTTTTCCACCAAAAATCTATGCATTTTAAATGAAATTAGCATTTTAAGTATTGAAAAACATTTTTAAAATGTTGGAACCGATTTTATAAGTTATGTGTTTGAATAAAAGTGTTGAAACTGAAATAAGCGTAATATATTTAGTGAAAGAGTGCGAATACATTTCTTCGTGTTAAAATACTTGAATGTCCTTAAAGCTTAACATTAAAAAAGAACTGATTGTTGCAGATTTTAATTTTAAAATTTTGGTGGTGTCCAAGGCAATTCATGTGGATAAGGAGATTGAATTTTTGTCTCCTACTAGAGTTACGAAGAAATAGCGATAACTGGCAACTTTTTGGCTGTCTTTTAAAAAATAGTTTTTGTCATAGAGTTTCATATTTCACAGGTGGGACTTCATAATAATATCTGAGAGTTTCATCTGTGAAATTTATAACGTTATGGTAGTGGCTATTCTTAAACTTAAAGTGACTATTTATGAATTTTACCCTTTATCCACCTCTTTAAGGACTACTGTATACGATACTTTGGTTGTTGGGCTTTTGGAAGATCAACTTGTAATGTTCACAGTCCACGAAGTAGATCCACTTTTATATTTGTTTGAAATAACAGTGTGTCTATTTCACATTTGAAATACAAAAGAGTGTTTTTGTGGTTATAGCGATGTGTATCTATATGTGTATATATATGTAACTTTATTATTATATAGATAAATATATGAAAATAAACTTAATATATAAACCGATATAACCAAATTGCGAATTAATTTCCAAAAAATAACTTAATATAAAACCCGATATATGGTTTGGTTTGACTTGGTTTGAAAAAAAACCCGACCATAATTGGTTTATTGGTTTTATAAAAAAGTCAAACCAAAAAATACTAATATACAACCCGACATATACGTATTCAATTTTTAAAATATTTTATACATAAAAATATTTATTTGTAATGTAATTTATAAATATTTCTTAATTTTTTTTCATAGTTTTTCATCTATTATCATATTATTCAAGCTTGAACTTAGGATTTTGAATGTGAATAAGTTTTATATATGGATGTTAATAACTCATATAAAGTCCAAACCATAAATATAACTCAATATATAATACTAACAAAAGAATTTCAATTTACCCATAGAAATGACAATAATGTTGGATATTTATTCTTTAGTTTTGCATAATTGGTTTAGAGAGTGAAAATATAATATATATTTTTTTTTTCTTGTCATATAATTAATACTTATTATATATTTTAGCATGACTTAGTATTTTTAGATTATGGTCATTTTCTTTATGGCTTATTAATTAACAATATTTATTTTAACCGATTTTATTATCTTTTGTTGAATATTTTAATACAATGTCATCACTCTTCTCACATTTTGTGTTATTTTCTTATGAAACACCTTAATTATATAGTTGTATCTTCTAGGACTAAAGAAATATTTGAAGTAAAAGTTATATGTTTTGTATCAAGACTATTCCGAAAAAAAAAAACCCGAATAACGAGAAAACCGAATAAGAGAAAACCTGAAATGTTGAAAAACTCGAATTTTATTGGTTTGGTTTGATGTATAAATTTAAAAACCCGACGCAATTGGTTTGGTTTGGTGTTTAAGAAATCCGAACCAATGAAATAACAGTGTGTCTATTTCACATTTGACGTACAGTGTTTTTTGTTTATGTGTATGGTTAGAGACTTTAACGTAGGCAATTGACATTTTGGAGATTATAAGAAAATTATAAGAAATGACAAAGCGATTAAATTCGAAAAGTTACAAGTTGATTAGTCCTGTTCTTCTAGTGTCTATTTGTAGTCCAATCCGACCTAAATCAACAAAGTCCAACACACCTTAGTTACTTAATCCATTCAAACTCAATACAATCAATGGATGCACAAAGGTAACACATGAATTCCACAATCTAGAAACATAAATAAGCGTGCAACTAGTCAGGAAATTATATTCTAGTCAAGATTTTATCTTTCTTCAAATATCCTATTCCTTTTTTCTCAATTTATGTGGCACCATGCGGATTTCGAGAGTCAAATAGTTTAATTTTGACTATGAATTTAGGCATGAGATATTTAAGTTTCTTGAAATAAAATTTACATATTTGGAAACTATGTAAAAAGTACTATAAGTCACAATAATTAACAATTCAAAATATTTAATAGATATATGAAAAAATTACGATAAAAAAATGACTTGTTTAAATTTTAAAATCTGAAAGGTGCCACGTAAATTAGAACAGAAGAGTATTAAATAGGATGAAAATGAACAGTTAAATCGAAATAAAGTCATACGAAAAACTTTCAACGACATCAATAAAATATAAGTCTTGATACTGTTGAGAGTACAAATCAGTTTGAAAATTGTACAGTCTCTCAATTAAAGAGCGTATATTTTGGCCGGTTCGATTTAATGTGTGCAGTTTCAATTAAATTTCCTCAACAATAATTGTGAGTTGTCTAAGATCGAATTTTCAAGTTGAATTTAATGTCACTTTCTCATACAAGTCATGAAGACAACCTTTAAATTTCCCATTGACTCCGTCTTCTCTTCCTTTTGAATTTTCTGGTGTGTTAAACCGGCGGGTGGGTGGGGGGGGGGGGAATGAAAATTTTAATTTTTCTTTTTTGATAGAATGCATATATCCTCAAATTTAAGATTTGAACTCATGATGTACGGCAATTTTTCAATCACCTTTATTACTACACTGTAATCTTTTCTTTTGTCAAGAGGATTCACAATTCATATATAATCTAAGATCTGTTTTCATCCTGTGTACATAATATAATTTTCCGATAAATGAGATTTGATTGAACCCTTTAGCTCCCCCACTGCTCCTATTCTTATTTCTTGGTTGCACATATTTAACGCCAAAAGCTATCAACATCATCTTGGATATCTTGTGGTTGAAAAAAATTACTCACACCCAATATTTACATAAAAATAATTGATTGGTGTATGGTATATGTCTTCTATGCACAGTCTATCATTTGGTCGGTGTGCATAGAAGGATCAACTGACTGATCACTTAACTCCCCCAAAAGATGTTTCCCCTTCCAAAAGTTCCCCCACACTATGAGGTCAAACATGCACTTATTGTTAGTGTAATTTAATACGTTACAACAAATCTCATTATTTATTGGCAACGCAATTTGTTCGATATTTTATAAATAATTACCTATCATTATCTTTTTAAAAACATGATATCATAAAAGCTTTTTATATTGTTATCATATAGAAGTTAACTCGTCTCCGTAATTATATATTAGGGCGAAGGAGCGTTTGTGAGTATTTAACAAAGTTGAGGATACCAACAAGGGTTATGGTGGAGTGGTAATGCTCTTCATTTCAAGCGGATCTCGTATTCGAGTTCTAAATATGTAGTCAACTTTATTAGGAAGCGTTTTACCCCCAATGCCGGACTTCTCGGCACAAATTCAGAGTTATTCAGATCCCAATGTGAATACAGAATATCACGCGAGAAACCGGGTGAGTTGCAAGGAGCACTTTTAAAGTTTTTCCAAAACTTGCCTAAACAATCAAACAGACAAGGGAGGCACATCTGTATACCTAAAAACAAGGCAAAAACATGAATTGTGGGCTCCTCCATGTTAATATTTGAAGAGATAATTGATGTAATTTGAAGGCCAAAGTTTTTGTGGTTGTTAAGCACTAGGAAAGAGATAAGATAATGACAATTGGGAATTAATGGATTATTAATGGATTAGATTGACAACTTTTAATAGTTGGAAATAACTTCTTAAGTGAATAATGAAGAAATTTCAATCAATTGAATCATTCATTCCACAAGAATGTTAGGAAAATTATGTCTTATCTAAATTTCCAAATATATGCTCATAAAAGAATTCTATTATAAATGGAGCACAAGTCTACTTTTGAAAAATATTCTAAAATGCACTAAGTATCATACTGCACTCATGCAAAAATACTCCCAGACTCTTTTCCATGTTCAATAATTTTTCTTTTAGCTTCCTACTGGATTTTTGACTAGTAAAGATCCATCAGGTAATAAAAAAATAAAAAATGTCTCCATATTCATGTTGAGGAGAAGGGCTTTTTTTAAATGGTGGTGTCTGGCCAACTTGTGCGCTCTATAACTATTCTATTGGGTATTTGCTGCCTCCCACCAGCACATATATCGGTCAACTTTACCCCAACTAAAGTTAGACATAAGGGTAGAAATCACGGAGTAGTAACTGTTTGTCTATGATGGAATTTGAACCCTGGTCTAAAGAGGAGGAGGGGGTTGTTACTAGTTAAAATATGTCAAAAATTAAACTAATAAGTACTTATCTCAAAAGGGAGTGTCCCTTATTGGTTAGGAAGAACCATATTCTTCACGTTATAAAGTATTGTTCTCTTAGTGGCTAGTAAAGAGTAAGAAAAAAGGATTGAACTTGGGTGCATGAGATTTGAGCCGCAAGGTAAAATGGGTCGATCTCTGCATGCCAAATATACGTGAGGCATGATCCAACCCACCAATATTATGTTCAGGCACCTTAGCTTTGTTTGAACCATTTTCTAGTTTGCTTTTCTAACAAAATATAGAGGGTGGACTGCTCAAATGCAAACAAATTGCAAGGAGTAATTTTAAATTTTCCCAATTAGGAAGACAAACATATTTTCAATCAACAGATGTAAGGCACAAATTGTTTTCTAGAAAACTAAGAAATATATGAGATGCATTTGGGCTCCACCATGTTAACAATTTGAAGAGTCTATTGTTTGATGGCAAAGTTTGAGTTGTTTATCCATTATGGAGGGGACACTATTCAAGACTAGCTAGTTGTATATATATATATATATATGAGATCAAGATGTAGTTCTTGTCATAAATTTTTAGTACTGCAGGGTTGAAAGCCTGATAAAACATTCAAACGAGTCTATTAACAATAAGTTGTGCACTAAAAGTAGGGGTGATAAATTTAGATTATGAAAATTGTATAGGGTATAATCCGTCGACACCAAGTGGACGTATCAGAAGATGACACGTGGCGATGGTGACATGTTAGATTCGAGTCAGCAAGCGAGGAGTTCCGGGAAAGCGTAACGACATTCCGGAGAAGTAATTTGGTAACTGCTACGGGAGGAAGAAACTATAAAAGGCCCGGAGAAGCATGACAACTTACCGGTCAAACGTCATTAAATGTAGTCGTTACACGAAGACTTTGCACCCCCCCCCCCCCCAATGGGATTTTAATAGGCATTATTGTCATTTTTATTGTTCATCATTACTACGTACGACATTAATTTGTAATATTAATGGGGGCATGATTCATGGAAGTTGTACCCCATAGCTCAAGTATGAAATAGCTCCTCATTTCATTGTAAGGGGCATCGGAAAATATATACAAGAAATACCTTGCTCTTATTTTGCTCTTGTTCAATTAAGCAAAGTTCTGATTGTTCGCTTGCCCGGAGACTCTAGCTCAAAAGCTTCTCCAAGGCTTAGGCTATCTCTAACTTTTACTTTATTTACATTTCATTTTTATCAACTTTACTACATATTACATTGCTATTCTAGTCACTTTGATCCACGTGTCCTTGACCACGTACACAAATTCATCAATTGTACCGATTTCCCGTGTAAAC
Source organism: Lycium ferocissimum (assembly GCF_029784015.1). Taxonomy (NCBI): domain Eukaryota; kingdom Viridiplantae; phylum Streptophyta; class Magnoliopsida; order Solanales; family Solanaceae; genus Lycium; species Lycium ferocissimum. The sequence goes on along the minus strand of NC_081342.1, from coordinate 3,097,825 downwards.
AAAAATATAACCCACTTACTTATTAACTCTGTCCATTTTTACCTAGCACATTTGATCTCAAGTAATATTCGCTCATTTTTATCTATTGGACAATGTCAACCCCTCCTGGATTAAATGATTGGCAAGATAACCACATGGACAACAAAGTTTCTCTCATATGCAGGCAGGCTTTAATTGATCAGGAGTGTCCTTATAGGAATTCAAAACTTTTGGTTTCAAATTTTTGTACTCCCAAAGAAAATCATCTAGCAAGTTGAGTCTGTACGTAGGAAATTCATGTGGACTGATAGTGTTGAGCACACAAAGAGAGCCCTGATTGCATGGGACACTCTATGTGTGCCTAAGATAGCTGAGGACCTCAACATTACAGATATTCTGATATGGAATAGAGCTGCTATCCTTAAACAATTGTGGAGCTTATGCAAGAAAAAAAGTAAGCTTTGGATACAGCTGGTACATGCTTACTATGCCAAGGGGAATGATATATTGGAAACAGTAGCAAATCAGGCTTCATGGATAATAAGGAAGATACTCAAACCACGAAAGTATTTGGAGGAAGCTGATATAACCAAAGACACAATCATGCAATTGCCAGAATACTCAATAAGGGTGATGTATAACAACTTAAGAGGGGGAGTTTCCTAAGACTAGATGGAAGAAAATGCTATGCAACAACCAAGGTTGTCCAAGGTGTGGGTGTTCATTCATTATCTAGCAATCCTAGGCAGATTGGCTACCAAAGATAAGTTGATCAAATGGAACATTAATTGTAGCCCAACATGCGCTCACTGTGAAACCAGTCCAGAAAACCTACAACACCTGCTCTTTCAGTGCCCAATAGCAAATATGGTGTGGCACGCTAAGTTACACGGAAGAATATACAAAAGGTGATCAGTTGGGAACACGAATAACTATGGGCCAGATGTGTTGAAAAAATAAACTTGTTCACATTATTTAATTTGTTCACATTATGTTTAATTTAGTTCATGAACTAGTAGATTAATGTATTAGGAGATACATGAATTGGTGAAAAAATTTAGATTAGTCTAGTGAGGTCTTATTCATGTACTTGGAGGATGTGAAGTGTGATATTATTAATAGTGATACATGTATGCTAGGCTAGATACATGGATGAATTCACCTATAAATAGTCATGTAATCTAGCCATTTGAATCAAGCCAAGTTAAATAGAAAATCATCTTTCCTCCATTTCTCTTCTAGTGAGTTTTGAGTATTATTTGTGTTGTCTTGCTCTCCCAAATTTCCAACATTTGGTATCAGAGCCGGTGTGTTTGAGAGACAACAAAACGTAGAGAGAAAATGACTAACACCAATGGAACTCCATTTCAAGTTCCGATGTTCACTAAAGAAAATTATGAAAGTTGGTGCATCCGAATGAAGGCTTTGCTTGGAGCCTATGATGTGTGGGAAATTGTGGAGAGTGGCGTTGATAAAGAAGATGATGCCGCCGTGACAAAGAAGAAAGACCAAAAGGCACTCACACTCATCCATCAAATTTTGGATGAAAAGATGTTCGAGAAGGTTGCAAATGCAACCAACTCTAAGCAAGCATGGGATATTCTTCAAACTTCCTTTAAAGGTTTGGACAAGGTGAAAAAGGTTCGTCTCCAAAACTTAAGAGGAGAATTTTAATCGCTACAAATGAAGGAATCCGAATCAGTTTCGGATTATATTTCAAGAGTCTTGGCGGTTGTTAATCAAATGAAGAGATATGGTGAAGAGTTGAATGATGATAGGGTCGTTGCAAAAATATTGCGATCCCTAGATTCAAAATTTAATTATATTGTTGTTGCCATTGAAGAGTCCAAGGACTTGGACACCATGACCATAGAAGAACTCATGGGTTCTTTGCAAGCACATGAAGAAAAGTTGAAGAAACCGAAACAAGAGTCGGTTGAACAAGCTTTGCAAGCAAAAATTTCTTCGAAAGAGAAAGATGAAAGGCGTGGCTCACAACAAAGAGGTCGTAGGCATGGAAGAGGTCGTGGTAGAGGAGGAAGAGGTGGTAGTCAACCTCCGACCAAAGAAAATAGAAGTCAAGACTCCAACCAAGGAAAAGGCCGCGGAAGAGGTAGAGGATGGAGGTCAAATCAAGGAAGGTATGACAAATCAAATATTGAATGTTATACATGTCATAAATATGGTCATTTTTCCTGGGAATGTAAAAATAATTTGGAGGAGATAAATAATTTTGTGGAGAGCAAAAATGAAGATGAAGGTGACACTTTACTCATGGCATGTAAAGAAGAAGAAAGTGTAGAAAGAAATAAATGGTACCTTGATTCGGTGCAACAACCATATTTGCGGGAAGAAGCATTTATTTGCCGAGTTTGAGGAATTTAATGGTGGCAACATCACTCTTGGAGACTCTTCAAAAGTTCAAATCAAAGGAAAAGGTACGATTTTAATTCGTTTGAAAGATGGAAGTCATCAATTTATCTCCAATGTCATGTATATACCAGAAATGAAAAGTAATATTCTGAGTTTGGGACAGCTTTTGGAGAAAAATTATGACATTCATTTGAAAGATAAAAAGTTGACTATGAAAGATGAAAATGGGAGATTGTTAGCCAAAGTTCCTATGGCTAAAAATAAAATGTTTGTTTTGAATCTTCAAAGTAATGTACCAAGGTGCTTATTTTCATGTGTCAAAGATTCATCTTGGCTTTGGCATATGAGATTTGGCCATTTGAATTTTGATAGTCTAAGGTTGATGAAAAAGGAAAATATGGTGAAAGGGTTGCCAACTATTAACCATCCTAATCAGCTTTGCGAAGGATGTCTTTTTGGAAAGCAGTCAAGGAAAAACTTTCCCAAAGAGTCATTGACAAGTGCACGGTGTCCTTTAGAGTTGATTCATATGGATGTGTGCGGACCTATCAAGCCAGCCTCACTTGGTAAAAGTAATTATTTCCTTCTCTTTATTGATGATTATTCTCGAAAAACTTGGGTATATGTTTTTAAGGAAAAATCTGAGGTGTTTGAAAACTTCAAGAATTTTAAGAGCATGGTGGAGAAACAAAGTGGCTACCAAATAAAGTCACTTCGGTCCGATAATGGTAGAGAATTCACTTCAAATGAATTCAAGGCTTTTTGTGGAAAAAATGGAATACGCCATTTTTTGACCGTTCCAAGATCGCCTCAACAAAATGGCCTGGTGGAGAGGAAGAATCGAACTATTCTCAACATGGCAAGAAGTATGTTGAAGAGCAAAAATATGCCAAAGGAGTTTTGGGCTGAAGCAATTGCTTGTGCGGTGTATTTATCAAATCGGCGTCACACCAAAAGTGTTCGTGGCAAAACACCGCAAGAGGCTTGGAGTGGTTTCAAACCAAAAGTTTCTCACTTGCGAGTGTTTGGAAGCATTGCTTATGCACATGTGCCGGATGAGAAGAGATCTAAGCTTGATGAAAAAAGTGAGAGGTATGTTTTCGTTGGTTATGCGCAAAGATCTAAAGGTTATAAGTTATATAACCCAAGAAATGGCAAGGTTACCATAAGCAGAGATGTTGAAGTTGATGAAAATAGTGCTTGGGAATGAAAATCTAAAGAGCAAGACTACTCTTTTAGTCCATTCCTTGATGATGAACATGTTAAAGAAGTTATGGAGCGACCTACTACACCACCTACAACACCTCCACCGCAAGTTCAAGAAGTTGAGGAATCAAGTTCAAGCAGTGTACCTCGAAAGTCTAGAAGTCTTCGAGACTTGTATGACGCAACAGAAGAAGTAACAGAAAATTTAAGTGATTTAACTCACTTTTGTTTATTGGTGGACAGCGAGCCTGTAAGTTATGAAGATGCTGCCGATAATCCAAAATGGAGAGATGCGATGGATGAAGAAATTAGGGCAATCAAGAAGAATGACACTTGGGAGTTGGCAAAACTTCCAAAAGGAAAAAGAACCATTGGAGTCAAATGGGTTTACAAGCTAAAGAAAAATTCCAAAGGAGAAGCAGAGAGGTACAAAGCAAGATTGGTAGCAAAGGGGTACAAGCAAAAGGTCGGTATTGATTATGATGAGGTGTTTGCACCAATTGCTCATTTGGAGACAATCCGCTTGATTATTTCTTTGAAACTGAATCGGTGGAAAATCCATCAAATGGATGTGAAGTCGGCTTTCTTGAATGGGATTTTGGAGGAAGAAGTATACATTGATCAACCTTTGGGCTATAAGGTTGAAGGAGATGAAGATAAAGTGTTGAAATTGAAGAAGGCTCTTTATGGCTTGAAACAAGTTCCACGGGCTTGGAATTGTAGAATTGACAAATACTTCCAAGCAAATGGTTTTTTAAAGTGTCCCCATGAGCATGCACTTTATGTAAAAATTAATGAAGATGGTGACACATTACTTGTTTGTTTGTATGTGGATGATTTGATCTTGACAGGAAATAATCCAAAGATGTTTGAAGAATTCAAGAAATCAATGACAAGAGAATTTGAGATGACGGACATTGGCCTAATGTCATACTATCTTGGCATTAAAGTGGAGCAGAAGAATGATGGCATCTTTATTTCTCAAGGAGAATATGCAAAGGAGATTCTCAAGAAATTTGAGATGGAAAATTGCAAGCCTGTTAGCACCCCCGTGGATTGTGGAGTTAAACTGTCCAAGCGTGAAAATGGAGAAAATATCAATCCCACATATTTCAAGAGTCTTCTTTGGAAGCTTAAGGTATTTAACTTGTATGAGACCGATATTCTTTTTGGTGTTGGACTTGTCGGTCGCTTTATGGAAACTCCAACAACTTCTCATTTAAAAGCGACCAAAAGAATACTCAGTACATCAAAGGTACACTTGATTATGGAATTTTTATTCCTCTTCCAAAGACTTCAAGCTTGTTGGCTAGTGATAGTGATTGGGCTGGTGATGTTGATGAATGGAAAAGTACTACCGGGTTTGTTTTCCTTTTTGGAAATCTCGCATTTACATGGAATTCCAAGAAGCAACCAATTGTGACTTTGTCAACATGTGAAATAGAGTATGTAGAAGCTTCTTCTTGTGTTTGTCATGCAATTTGGCTAAGGAGCCTGTTGAAAGAACTTTACCAACCACAAGAAGATGCAACTAAGATTTGTATTGATAACAAATCGGCCATTGCGTTGGCCAAGAACCCGGTGTTTCATGAAAGGAGCAAACATATTGATACTAAGTATCATTTCATTAGAGATTACATATCGAAGAAGGAGGTAGAGCTTGAGTTTGTGAAATCTCAAGACCAAGTTGCGGACATTTTCACCAAGCCATTGAAGATTGATATTTTTCAGAAGCTGCGGATGGCTCTTGGAGTAGTGAATCAAGTTTAAGGGGATGTTGAAAAAATAAACTTGTTCACATTATTTAATTTGTTCACATTATATTTAATTTAGTTCATGAACTAGTAGATTAATGTATTAGGAGATACATGAATTGGTGGAAAATTCTAGATTAGTCTAGTGAGCTCTTATTCATGTACTTGGAGGATGTGAAGTGTGAAATTATTAATAGTGATACATGTATGCTAGGCTAGATACATGGATGAATTCACCTATAAATAGTCATGTAATCTAGCCATTTGAATCAAGCCAAGTTGAATAGAAAATCATCTTTTCTCCATTTCTCTTCTAGTGAGTTTTGAGTATTATTTGTATTGTCTTGCTCTCCCAAATTTCCAACAGGATGCTATGCCAATGGAAATAGTGCAAAGGCTGAGGTGTATAGAATGACTCTAGCACAAAGGCTGAGGTGTATAGAATAACTCTATCAAGCTGCATATACTATATCTGGCAAGAGAGGAATCGAATTGAAGGATATTTCAGAGCAAGAAGAGGAAAGAAGCAGTGTTGGTGAAGATGATTATTCAAGATATCCAATGCACAAGAGCGACGAAACCAAGGCTAGCCAAGCTGCTACAAACACTGAATTTCTACCCTTAGTAGCAGTTGATAATTTTATTTTTGAAGTTGTATTGTGTTGTAGTTGATGATGCACCAAAAGTTGGGCTTATGTCCAACTCTACCAGGTTCTGGTTCTAAAACTGTGTAAATATTTTTCCTGGTAAATACAAAGTTAGTTATCAAAAAAATAAATATTCACTCATTTATTAACTCAGCTCATTTTGAGCCGTCTTAATTCAGCTCAACCTTCCCATTTATTACCCTAACTAAAAAGAAAAGAAAGGACGTTTTGTATTGGAACATAAAACAATTAAATTTAGATAAATACAATTTTGCTTGACCAAATAACGGTTAGCATGACTCCAAATTTACTTAAATATTATGAAAAAAACTTGATATTGTTTTCTCTCTCTTTTCGAATAAGAAAAGATACTTTTGCAATTTGTGAAGTCTCTTTCACCTACTTTCCATTTCCCTTTCAGAATTAGGTAGTTGATTAAGTTTAATCTCAATTCACAAAACTACTAATTAACCCCACGTAACTCCTTTGAAATTCTTTTCTCTTGTTAATTGTTATTTCCTTTTTTCTTTCTCATGTCTTTTTCTTAGAGCTAAGTGATGAGCTTTTCTCTAGAATTGTCAATAAATTAAAGATGACAAATCCATGATTAAGCTACTTCCTACCAAACCCAAATTAGTTCACTTACACAGATATAGGTAATCAAACTTTATTTGCATTTTATTATTGTTTTGTTATTAATCAGCTTTGGTGGTTGTTGAAATTGAGGATAGTTTCAAGTTCTAACAGTAACACACATTAAAGTGAGTTGTTGAAGCCAGGTAGATCATTCTTTAATGGAAGCTTATTGGTACAATAGTTCTTTTTGCTCTCTAATCTGTTATTTTTGTACGGTAAAGTAAGCAGGTCTCTTAATCAGTAGAAAATAATCAAAAATCGAAAACAACAGTGCTTCTATAATGATTAAACATTACAATTACAATATGTAACATCGTCTAAAATTCATGATCAAAATTATAGGATTCGATTGACTCAATATGGAGAGTATACCACTTAAGACTTCCAAACATAACACAGTGAAAAAAAAAAAGATTTAAACAAACGACACCAAATAATTGCAATTAAGTTTTACTAATGTCAGTAGTTTACTTTCGTTAGAAGTCTATAAAAAACTTCTAGCGTTAGAGAAATTAGTAGTAATATCTTATAACAGTATAATGAGGACTTAAATAAAGTGACATGAACGGTAAAGAGTTGTGTAGTAGACCCCAATTTGCTTGGTTTAAACGTAGCAATTGTTATTGTAATTAGTCTGAAAATATTCACTCCCTTAATTCATAGGTATATGGGGGAGGGGAAGAGAGAAATCCCCTCGACTTGAGAATTGTGATTAGAGGTGTCATTGATTGAATTTTCGCTGGTCAAAAGAAATTGAGTTAATAAATAAGTAAAATATTAATATGCTTAAAATTACTTAGGTTGAAATGTGTTGGACCTAAAATTGAAGAGTAAAAACTTACCCACGCGCGTTATACACCAAACCAATGGATGTATGACATGTGTTTGAATATACAACTATCACGTAACCATGATTACTTTATATATATATATATATATATATTCACTTCATTAAATTACTTAACTATGGTAAATTATATTGATTTGATGTAAACATTCATGCGGGTAAGTATTTACCGAATGAGAGCCCAACTCATCCTACTCTTACCAAGTTTTTAAATTTTCTGTTTGTTTAATAATCTAATATAGATATATTTTTTTACTATGACTTTATGTAATATATCAAACAAAAAAAAACATTTTTTAAAAATAATTTGACAAGGTTTCTAATGGGTCAAATCCAGTTATATATTTGTCTAACTTTTAAATGACTGAATTAATAAATTAAGAGGTCATGAAACAGATTAAACAAATTATATTTTCATGAACTAATGTTGCCATCCAAATTATGATCCAGAAAAGGTCATAAATATCAAAAAGGGACTTTGTTGTTTTCTTCCTTTGGTCTACTCGTGATTGATTAGAAAAGGTCAAAAATATGAGAAAGAACAAAAGGGAAAATTGTAGTTATCTTCATTTGGTTTCGTCTCTATCGACAAACTTAATTAATTTTATTATTAATAATAGAAAGAGGCGTGAAGTGCGTGACAAAGATGAATGAAACCGTGGATTTATAGTAAAGTAGTAGGCAACCAACTTCTAACCTAACATCATCTTTCCATTAATATTATAATAATATTGTCTTTTTCCCATGATTATACTCTTTAATTTGATTCGTTAACTCCTAACTTCTGTCTCTCAATTAGAAATGCAGATTCAAAATTTAAAGTTTATAGTAATTTTTTACAAAGCAATCTCAAGTTAATACTCCTTCCGTCTCAATTTATTTGCTATCTTTTAACTAGGTACGAAGTTTAAAAAAAAAAAAAAGACTTTTGAAATTATTGTTCAGAACAAGTCTTAGATATTTGTATTGTTGTAAGTCATCTTATAAAGTTAAATCATTTCTATATATAGAAATGTGACATTCTTTTGGTACAGACTAAAAAGGAAAGTGTGCGTAAATTGAGGCGAGTATGTATATATATATATATATGTGTGTGTGTGTGTATATATATATATATATATATATATATATATGATCTAGAGAAAAGTTGTTGGGTTCATATGAAATTATAAGTTAGCTTCGCCCCTTCTCTCAATGAAGAATTATTATCGCCGTTTAATGTTTCATCAATCCGTATGTGCTTCATCGTTTAACCAAAAGTTTACTATTTTCATTGTCGGTTTAGAATTGAGCTTTGAGGTTTGACGGCAGATTTTAAAAACCTCCTATAAATGCTATATGCCATTCTATTATTCCGGATAACGTTTGCATCCTTTATACTACTATCTTGGTTTCCTATATGGGAGACCTGGGATCGATTCCCTTCACCGGCAGTCGTTTCAGTCAGAGCTTGTCGCACCGGGCTTGCCTAGTGCGGCTTACATCTCTTGTGTGATTTGCGAGCTATTGCACAAATGAGCAGAGGATTCCAAACAGACACCGGCCGAAGGATAATGTCATGAGTTGTCTTTTGAGTTTCAAAAAAAGAGAAAATTGACGCTACATTTCATATTGTAATCTATGACTATGGACTGTGAGTTGAGGACCACCTAAATAGCTCATATGTACTAAATCACTTAAATAGTATATGCTATTATGGTGGATACAAGTGAATGCTGTTAACAAAAAGGCCAAACCCATCAACAAACATCTGTGGTCGTCCACTTCTTTCATTTGAGCACCTAAAGTGGCCCTTGTTCCATTTAGACACTTCAGGTGGGCAATTCCTATTCCACTTAGACACTTTTTGCGCCGTTATCGAAGCAAAACCAACACCAGTCGTATCCTACGTGGATTAAGTGGCCAATTAAAGTAACTCATTTAAATTGTGCTAACTTACTTAAATTGTGCCAACTCATTTTAATTGTAAATTCACTAATTTGTAAATTCTTGGAGTTTTGACCATTAAAAATTGAGACTGTGGTTGGATGTGCCTAAGGTGGCCGCTTTTGGTGTTGATTTTAGATAATCACAAAAAAGTGTTTAAGTGGAATAGGAATGACCCGTTGTTTAAATGGCAAGGTCACTTTAGAGTGAAAAAGTGGATACAAGTGAATGCTGTTTGGCCTAACAAAAAACTTTAAGTATACTACTAATTTTTTCAATTTTTACTTATTAGTTAATTTGCTATTATTCAAAAATACTTATTTCTTTTTTACCATAGACCCGTGCAACGGATAACACAACTACGAAAAACTACTATAACAATAATCAATCTAGGATAACATGTCTAGACCACAATTTTATTTTATCTAATAATAATCCCTTAGTATTCTCCAAAATTAGAAAAATGAAACAAGAAAGTTGAACAAACAAAGTAAAATGTAACCCTTTAATTTCTTATTTGGTTGTTTGGCCCACTTTTTTTTGTTTGTTTTCAAATTTGTAAGGAACACCTCCTTTACTTGCGCCATTGATTTTTGTCATTGTCAATCACCTATAAAAAGCTAACTCCATTGACTTTGTAAACCGCTAAAATAGACAAAAAAACATTCTTTGATTTTTATAAATTGAAAAATCAATTTAAAAAATGTAAGTAGTACTTTATGGCTTATAAAATTCTTCATAATGAACTTTCGTTGAAGATTTGATTTGATAGCACCGTCTAAAATTCTTCCAGGAGACTTAACCAACGTGTAGCTTCGCTTTTCAAAAAGTCTGAAATGTCAAGTTCAATTATGCAATCATGGAACATGCAGTTTGGATACACCGATAAGAGATAATAATCACGGGATAAATATGAAATTATTCACCGCGTTTAATTCAACTTTTGATTCTGGAACAATGTGAATTGTTTACACCATATTTTTAAGTATTATCATTTTTATACCAATGTCTGCCTCGATAAGGTTAAAGGAAAGAAACTTTAGAGATTTTTTAATTTTTTTTTTTTGAAAAAAAAAAAAAAGAAGGAAAGATCATAATATATATTTTCATTTAAAGTCTACTTTTTTAGTTTTTTCAAGAACAATGCAAAGTTGTTAACATTTTTTCTAACAAAAATTCAACAGACAATATGCCTAATCAATCACGTGACTAAAAAAATTACTTCTCTTTTTTTATTTTATAAAAATTGGGTTCTCCCTCTGTCTCAATTATGTGACATAATTTGAATTTCGAGAGTCAAACTTCCTTATTTTTATCGTGAATTCAGACATACAATCTTTATGTATTTTGAAAAATAATTTAAATAGTTAGAAACTACATAAAAGTGCTATAAGTCATAATAATTTCTTAAACAAATTAGCTATAAAACTTAATGAAAAGCGGTGCCTCAAAAATTTGGGGGCCCAAAGCCATTGCCTTAGGCCCCGTTTGGATATGATGAATGAGATGAAATTATAAGATGAAATCATGTTTGAACATACAATTTAGATTTCTTAAGTTGTAATTTTTTTTATAAACATAAAAACCCCACAAGTTGTGAAAACCATCAAAATTTTCTCAATTTTTATACAATCTTACCAAATAAGTAAATCATAGTTCATAATAAAATTAATACGCTGCTAGAAGACTTTTCTAAAAAAATACAATATCAATTGATCAAACTTTAGTTCAATAAAAAGAAAAATTTAACATGAATAGTAATGTAACTACTCTTTAATATAATCCTGCCACATGGTACGAACAATCTCTTCACTCCGAGCATGCATTTCCCGGTTGGTAAACATGATTGGTAAATATATCTACCAACTTATGGGTCTTTTTTTACAAAATATAAACGTATGGGTCAAATTTTATATTTATATTTTTTGGATGATTTGGGATTTCATCTCATGAGATGAAATCAGAAATGAAATCGCATGTCCAAATGCCTACTTAGTGACTTTGGCCTTGAGCCGACCCTGATACCATACTCTACATGGGATCACAAGTCCGGAATTACTAATCCCCATATAAATCTTCAAAATGACACATTTTTCATCCTCCGTAAACTTTTTAACCGCAGTCTTCTAATTAAGAAAATTATGGTTAATGTTGAAAATAAAACTTTATCTAAGTTTATATAGAGTAAAATCAAACGCATGTTCTACATTGTATATATCCATTAAACTTATAATCTTGTCATCATTTAATCTCCATATTCCAATCTTAATATAATATGTTCACAAACTAAACGACCCTTAAAGTTGATAGACTAGCTATTTTAGGAGTTATATTCTAGATTTAGAAGAGTAATCCATCTTTCTTTTTATTCAAGGTTCTATCTTTTGCAAAATAATTATTACATAATTTTTTTTTCTTTTCTTTTTATTTGAATGGTGGGAAGCGGAGCAATGATAGGACCACGCTTATCGATAAGGAATTAAATAAAATTTATTTCGTCACAAAATTACATATATATTATTTATTTATGAATGAATTCTCCTTCAATGAAAGAATGCGTTTTTTAAAACCTTTTTTATGGAATTCCTTCCTCGGCCATTGCAGGATGGTTTCTAGATGAAAGTGAGGGAAAAGACGAGATTATTGACACGATTATAACTTTACTAGTCCATTATTTACAGCTCAATTAAGAAGGATGCTTTGGGCGGTGATGTGACATGAAATATGAGCTGACAAATCTTTTGGGGATGATCCTGATGATGTAGAGAGTAAAGAGTTTCCAAATGGAGAAAACACTACTCATTTACTCTTATAGATAATGAAATTATAATTTATTTAATCACACTTTCAAAATTTGCTTATCTTGAAAGTGTTAATTGTCGGAACTTAATTTTAAACAACTATTCTTAAAGAGTAGCAATACGTATGATTGTCGTTATATATTACTCTCACTTTTTTGTGCAAACAGTGTATACACATAGCTTTATTAGCTGCATGCATCCATGTTTCAAAATAAGAAGCGTGAGCGTGGTCAAATAAAAGCCTTAAAATCAGAATGCATATTATAGTCTTAAAGCACAAAAAATTGGATTCCAGAAGACCTTATTCTCAATTTTGAAAACATAAAAAGAAATAGTTGTCCTTCGCCTTCTTTTACACTTTTTGTTAAAATTACTTAATTATGTTTGGCCTCAAGGACCAGTTCAGCCCAGCCTTATGATGCCGGAGGACTGGTTGAGGCTGCACTTAATAGTCTCACGTTTAAAATGGGCTAAAAATTCTATGTCCAGCCTCATCCATCCAACAAAAAAATACATCATGTTTTCATATTTGAGTTCCTACTAATTTTGACCTAATTATTGACGCAATAAAAGCTCGCAGCATATTTATAATAAGATGTGGTTATTAATTCAACCTTAAGCCGCCTTCTACATAGGAAAAGAAGATGATGACGAGATTGTATTTATTGCGATTAAAGCTGATATTTTAGCTTGCTACTTTTATGATGTTGGGAAGAATAGTTGGAGACATTTGGAAATCCAGGAACTTCCAACAAAGGGTGGATTTTATGGCATTAATAGTTATGTAGAAAGCCTCTACTTATGCTTAAAAAAATTGCAATTCTAGTCACCAAGTTTAAGATTTAAGGGCTTTCGACTTGTGGTCCTCTTATTTTTTTTCTTTGATTTGTTTGTTCTATTAATAATTCATATGATTAAAGGCATTTTTTTCTTTTCAGAGTTGCTTCAAAAGAGTTAAATATTATTTTCTGTCTATTAGGCTTTATGTATGTCAACGTGTTCTCAAATACAAAAACAAAAGTTCATCACAATTATCTTTAGAACGCTAGAATTATGTCCTTTTTTTCTTTTCGATTAAGTGTTTCAACTCTAAATTAAATTTTACTTTGACAATCTACTCATATATAATTGCAGAACAAATTTCGTCTTGTTGCAGCTCTGTATAGATTAGAAATTCACCTTTAAACTTGGAATTTTGGCTTCATATTTTATGACCAAAGTTCCAAGCTTAGCTTTTGCATTTACCTCATTCCAAATGGGATGGATTTCTATCTTTCATATTTGAGTAGGAAGAAGTGAATCACTTTTTTAATACTCTCGCAGATTAAGGTGTAAGTTTTGTTGGTAGGTGAATAAAATGCAGAAAATTTAAATTAAAATAAAATAAAATTTGGTCTTATTCTATTAAGACTAAAGAACGAGGTTTTCTTAATTTTTTTGAATGTTATGAAAATTTCGTATTTTAAATAGGATCAAGCAATCAAACATTAAAAAATAATATCATAAATATTCTAAAAACCAACTTATTCGGTTTAAGTCTCTTTGCAAGTAAAATCGAATCAAACAGAATTATAAGCACATCTAATTCAATTTACAAATTGGCAACTGGTATATGTTAAAGCTAGTTAATGATTGAAGCTCGCAAAGTTGGTGTGAATGAGAAATGGAGGGACAAAAAAAGACAATGAAAGGAAAATGAAATTTAAAGCAAAGTTCCTTTGAAAATGAGCTTTGTACCACATTGGTGGTAGAAAGGGAAAGTTATGTCTTATATTATAAAAGTTCACAGCTCTTAAAGGGTTGATAAGAGGGACTCCCCTCAAACCATCATCGACGCTCGGCTCGGCTTCGGATTTGGTCTGATTGATTGATAATATTTTTAGACCAAATTTATTTAAATTCAATTTTCATTTTCTGATATTTTCTTTTATTATTTCCGCCAAAATTATTATTAATTTCGCGGAATAAAAATAAATCCCAACGTTCTTATTTTTTCGGAAAAGGCAAGGCCTTTCCGACGATCCAAACCTTTTACGAACATGTATTTTTTATTATATAAAGGCGAGGCAATGCCTCGTTTTCAACTCGGAAAAAAAATATTCGCATTACGATGCATTCTTCTTTCCGAAATAAAACTATCGAGTCTCTGTGTGTGGTTCGTTGCCTGATTTGAGTTCGTCGAAGTCGTAGGCGTTTGAGGTACCGCTACTCCTGCGATAGGTATATCCGTTTTATCCTGGGAGGAAGTAATCCATAACCTCGGGTATAGTGAGGGGATTAAATTCCTTAAGGACACACAGTGAATTCTGTGGTCTCGGATATTTCATTGTTTCTGAATTTTTTTCCAAATTTACACAGTTTTTATTTTCTTTTAGTTTCTGATTTTTCCAGTTTCTGGTTTCTATTTCCTACGGTTCTGAACATAGTTTACCAACAGTATATTATTGTAATTGTATCAAATATTTTAGAACAATTAAAAAACAGAATTTCACATAAATTGATCTTGCAGCAGTCGTTGCGTTTGTTTAGTTCCTAAAATTTATCAATTTTTTGACATTTAATATCAACCAACAAAATAAACAAAGTAAAGTTAGGCATTCAGTAAGGAAATTTTTATCATTTTTTTTTAATTAATAAAGAAAACATAAAGTGGAAAATCAGTTTTGCAAGGAAACGAATTGGAGATATATGTGTAAAATTTTACCCACTTAATAAATTGGGTTTTCACATTAAGCATAGATGAAACATATTAGAGATTGAGAGTATTTAATAGGAATATTTGCAAAAAAAATCCAAAAAGTTGAATCAAAAGTGTTTAACAGTTTATTGGAACATACAATAATTCATATATCTAAATAAAATTTATTGACAAATTTAAAATATCATATTCCATCTAACATTGAAGAAGTCAAAAGGGTCAAACTATTTCTTTTCTTTTTTTAAAAAAAATTATTTTTATTAGGGGTCAAGATATTTCGTACCGTGTGTTCCAAAGAAACCGTGTAGCCTTTTAGTATATTTTATCCAAAGCAGTCTCCAGTGACTGATGACTCAATAAATTTGCTTCCACTTTGGGGTACAAGGAGTAATAATTTTTCATATTTTTGTTTTGGAACAGAAGTTTCTACAATGTAATGACTTGTAATACTACTTAATTTTGGCCCTTGGATGCATTCAATTATTATTTCAATATTGAAATAAAATCAATTTACACATTTCAACCATGATAGGCCATTTAAATTCAAGGGCATGTTTGATTGATATATTTGGAAAATCAAATGAATTTATTTTTTGTAATAAATTTTGCTGCTCCCTATTATGAATTATGATCAAATAAACTTATCATGTAGAAAAGAAAAGATTCTTTCTTTGACCGATAGTTGAACCTTTTTTTTTTTAATTATAATGTACGAATTAACTTGCACATATTTCTAATATTCGACGGAATACCTATTATGTATTACCCGTATAGATATCGGATAATTCAATCCGTCAACGCTTAGATAATGAGAAGAAATCATTTACTTTCTCTGTCCTTATTTTTATCATTTTGTCGTCACTTTTCTATGTCAAACTTATCACAATTCCAACGCCCCCTCATCTTACATTCTTACTAAAAACATTTTCTGCAGTTCTTTTCTAGAAAAAAAAAAAAAAATCAATTCTTCTACTGTTCCAAGTTGTTTGGATTTGGTTTTTGACTTTTTTTCGAGAAATACTTCTTGGAATCTTACATATGAGTGAAATTATCGGTTAAAATTTAGACCTTTGGATGCTTCTAAACACATTTTTGAATAAAAATTTGTTGAAAAAAAGTCGTACATAGCAGGAAGACAAACGTGTTTTGTGTGATTTCTGTTTGGAGAAATCAGATTTTTTCTAATCTTGTCACCTAATTAAGACACAATTCACGGTTTCGACTTTTGAATTTAACTTAACATCGTGTAAAAGATTATATACATATCTATATATAATAATATATATCGTTACGTGTTACAACATCTTATTTACTCTTTTTTCAAAATAACCTTATTTGGTTTGCTATGACTTGTTACATTTTACACTCGATATTATATACCGTTATTGCACATAAGTTAAACCATATCCGTATGATGTCTCTGCATAAATGTTAAACTTATAACTTTTTATACTTGTTACTGTATATCATTACTGCACAAACGTCAAACCGTATACTGACAGTGCATAAAAATTAAACTCATTACTTCTTATACTCATTATTGTATACCATTAATGCATATACGTTAATATGTATATCGTCAGTACATAGAAGTTTAAAATTATTACTTTTTAGGCTCATTACTATTTACTGTCACTATCTGAGAAGTCAAACTGTTTATTATCGATGCATAAAACTTAAACTCAGTAACTATTTATACAAAGATATTATGCAACAGATAAGGCCAAAGACATCTCAAAAGTGTGAACACGGTTTTAATGTGAAGAATTTGTCCAACCAAGGGTGAACATATGCTGATGCAATTGTATATATAATTTCTTTCTGGATTCCAGAAACTAAATCTGTCATTTAATATTAGAAAGGACAAAAATGGTTGTGTTTTTGGGTTTTTGTTGTTGGCCAGTTCATGTTCAAGGTGCTTACATTTCAAACCTTGCAACCTAATTTTGTTTGAATAAAACCACTCCACATTCATTAAAAAGCCAAACATATAAACCCCTCTTTTTAGCATTCAATTTTCAAGAACCTTCTTTCATTTCATTACATACAACAACAACTACTACTTTCCTATCTTCCCAAATAAATGCTATTTTTTTTTCTTGTCCTATTGATGAAACAATAACCATGGAGCTCAAACGCCTTTGTTTTGTTTTGCCTGCTGATCTTGATGAAACTGATACAATTGATCATGAAAAAAAAGTTGTACAACACAAACCAAAGAAAAAAATTGAGTCTTTTCCCAAAAGGGGTTGTGGGGAGCAAGTTCTTGATCATGAAAAACAAGTTGAACAACACAAACCAAACAAAAAAAATGAGTCTTTTTCCAAAAGGGGTTGTGGGAATCAAGTTCTTGATCATGAAAAACAAGTAAAAAATGAGTCTTTTTCCAAGAGGGGTCAAGTTCTTGATCATGAAAAACAAGTTGAACAACAAAAACCAAAGAGAAAAAATGAGTCTTCATCCAAAAGAGGTTGTGGGGGTCAAGTTCTTGGTTTTTTTCAAGAATCATTTTCTAAATTACTTGATTCCAAATGGGTAACTTGCTGTCATCAAGATTCTGGGAATAGGCAATTTTCTGGTGTTTTTCATGACACAGAAGGTATGCAGCTAGGTGAAAAAGGTGGTGGTGATAATCATCATCATAATCCAAGGATTTTCAGCTATTCTGAGCTGTTTATAGGGTCTAATGGATTTAGTGAGGATGAAGTTTTAGGAAGTGGTGGATTTGGCAAGGTTTTTAGAGCTGTTTTACCTAGTGATGGAACAGTTGTTGCTGTGAAATGTTTAGCTGAAAAAGGTGAAAAATTTGAGAAAACATTTGCAGCTGAGTTAGTGGCGGTTGCTCATCTCCGCCACCGGAATCTTGTTAGGCTTAGAGGATGGTGTGTTCATGATGATCAATTATTCCTTGTGTATGATTACATGCCTAATAGAAGCCTTGATCGGATTTTGTTCCGAAAACAGGACAAAACAGATTCCCCTGTTCTTGATTGGGAACGTCGAAAAAACATAGTTAATGGCTTAGCAGCTGCCTTGTTTTATCTTCATGAACAATTGGAGACTCAAATTATTCATAGAGATGTTAAGACAAGCAATGTCATGCTTGATTCACATTTCAACGCCCGGCTTGGCGATTTTGGCTTAGCTAGGTGGCTTGAACATGAACTTGAGTACCAAACGAGGACACCTTCCATGAAGAATCAGCAATTTAGAATGGCTGAGACAACAAGAATTGGTGGAACTATAGGGTACTTACCTCCTGAAAGTTTCCAGAAAAGAGGTTTTGCCACTGCAAAATCCGATGTGTTTAGCTTTGGGATTGTTGTCCTGGAGATTGTTTCAGGAAGGCGTGCTGTTGATCTTGCATCTCCTGATGACCAAATCATATTGCTTGATTGGATTCGGAGACTTTCCGATGAAAAAATGGCTTTACAAGCTGGAGATAGTAGACTTGTTGATGGTTCTTACAAGCTTTCTGATATGGAGAGGCTAATACATATTGGCCTTCTTTGTACACTTCATGAACCTCAATCAAGGCCTAGTATGAAATGGGTTGTGGAAGCACTCTCTGGCCAAATATATGGTAAATTGCCTGATCTTCCTTGTTTTAAGTCACACCCTCTTTATATCTCTTTGTCATCTCCAAGTAATAGTACAACTAGCAACACAAGGTGTACTACCACAACCAGCATGAGCACGACGCCCGGTTTCAACTCCACAAACTTCCTCACAGCCACAGGAGATACCATGTATCTAAGTGCTGAAAGTGGAAGCAGCCAAAATGAGTCTGGGAATGGCAGTAGCAGGCGCCAATCGAATAACTTTTTGATGGTTGAAACTCCAAGGGAGATCACGTTTAAGGAGATTATTGCTGCCACGAACAATTTTTCGGATTCAAGAAGAGTTGCTGAGATTGACTTTGGAACTGCGTACCGTGGCGTTCTTGATAACAACCAGCATGTGTTAGTGAAAAGGCTAGGGATGAAAACTTGTCCTGCTTTAAGAGTGAGGTTCTCGAATGAACTTCAGAACTTAGGACGATTACGCCACAGAAACTTGGTGCAACTCCGCGGATGGTGCACCGAGCAAGGTGAAATGCTTGTTATTTATGATTACTCCCAAAGTAGGCTTTTAAGCCACCTCCTTTTCCATCATAGGAATAACAATGCCACCATCCTGAGATGGCGTCATCGGTATAACATTGTCAAATCACTTGCGTCTGCTATTCGATATCTGCATGAGGAATGGGATGAACAGGTCATACATAGATGCATCACATCATCTGCCATCATTCTTGATCCAGATATGAACCCGAGGCTTGGTTGCTTTGCTCTTGCTGAATTCTTGACTCGAAATGAACATAGCCATCATGTTGTGGTTGATAAAAACAAATCAGTTAGAGGAATTTTCGGTTACATGTCACCCGAACACATGGATTCTGGTGATGCAACAACAATGGCTGATGTGTATAGCTTTGGTGTAGTTGTGCTTGAGTTAGTTAGTGGTCAGACGGCAGTAGATTTCCGCCGACCTGAGGCTTTGCTGGTTAATAGAGTACACGAATTTGAGGTGCAGAAAAGGCCATATGAACAACTGGCAGATTGGAGGTTGAATGGAAACTTTGACTCCAGGGAACTGGTGAGGCTAGTCAAATTAGGAATGGCTTGCACAAGGTCCGACCCAGAATCAAGACCGAGCATGAGGCAGATAGTGAACATTCTCGATGGACATGATGGCTGTTTAATGGAAAATGGACGAAAGAAGGAGGGACCAGAAGAATGGAGAACAAGAAATGCTTCTGCTCTGTCCCTCGTAAGGAGAATTCAAGCTCTCGGTATACAATGATTCACTCACCTAAGATGTAAAATAGTTACATGTAGATAGATATGAACAATTAGTCCTCCATGAAAAGATGTCATTAAGCTTTATATCTTATCCCTTTGTTCTTCTATTTATTCATGGTAGTCTATTACCTGTGACAAGTTTTGAGTTGTATGATTATGTTGCTTCTAGTGTGGACGACTTTGATTGCATTGTGGGAATGGAAGAATTAGATATGCAAATTTTTATGAATTTGATCATGAATTATTTTAGATACAATAGCAGAATATAAGTTAAAAAATAACTGAACTTGAATGTATACAGAGAACTATTGTATATGTACAAATACTAGTCTGAACTCACTTTGTATTCCTTCATTAAATAGATTGCCATGGTTAGTGAGGATTCATACAACCGATACCTACGAGTTTGGTCGAGGTGTTGTTGTTGTGTTCAGCCTTGTGCACTCCGTCTACGTTTTAGCGTGTGATTCTCATCGTCTGTGTCTATACCAACCCAATCAAGAAATGCGAAAAGAAATTGCCTGAAGCTGACGTCGCCACTCCTGTCCCAGTCCATTTCTTCTGCAATTGTCAACAAGATCATCATGTTAGAAGTCATCACAGCAAGTTAAGTTGAGCTTATTTACTTTAGAAGGTGAACAACAGTACTAAATCGAGTCTGAGTGACATGAGAAGGCGATTTCTCGCAAGGAGAGGCCTCATTTAATGCCTTGACGACATCTTTCTTGTGCAGTTTCCCATCACCACTTTTATCAAGAAACAAGAATGCCTCAACTATTGTGTTAAATGTTGCTTCTAGCTCTGGTGAGCCAATCTTCGAGGTCTGAAATAAATGTGATCCTAATGAATATATGTAACTTCACATGATAGGTAACTATCATGTTAAAGTACATGAAAGAAGAATAGCGAAGAGGCCAGTTTTCACGTACATTGTCAGAGGAGGGCGGCGATGAATCCATCAAGATATAAATAAGACACAGAAGAACGATGAACTCATTGAATTGAATCCCTTCCTTTTCATCCACATCACAGGAGTGGAAAAGATCATCAATTTCCTCCTCTTTAACATGAAATTGCAGCTTCTTTACGCATTTCTTTAGTTCTTCCCGGTCAATAGTCCCATTTGAATCTTCATCTAAGGAAAAGGACCAAGATACAAAAAGCATAAATCCGTTGGCAGTAAAAATGTAATGAAAACTCAAAAGCCCAGCGAATACAGAAGCTACTAACCGAACTGTTCAAAGACGCCTTTTATCTCTTTCAACCCCTCTTTTAACTGAGGAAATTTCAAGATTATGCTATTAATTGACCTGAAGTTGCTCTGCCCTGATGAACTTTTTTTAAGCTCAATCATTTTTGTTTCAAGCTTAGCGTCCAATCTCCTGTACTTCTTTGGTGCATTCCAAAAACACAGTAAGCTTCCAACCTTGTTAGATAATGACTTCAATGCTGGACATGGGTGAGGTGAGCCTAATACAAAGAAATAGTTCGAGTTAACAACAGACACGATTAAAGACCAATCAGCAATTCCGTTTGTTCGGTGAATTTTACCTACTTCAACATCAAGCCAACTGTTTTTCAAGCAGATGGACTATGAAATGGAACACAGCTTACTTATCAAAAAGAAAAAAAAAGAAAAGTTTCCTTGCTGTAACCACACAACAGTATTGTTAAGTTTCCCACATCGGTTTTTTAATGGATGGGAAGGTCTCTTTATATAGTCTTGGACAATCCTCATCTCATGAGCTAGTTTTTGATATTGAGTTAGGCTCGATGTCCACGCTCAGGCCTGGGCATGCAAGGTGTTACGTTTCCCACATCGCCCATTAAGGGATGGAAAGGTCTCTTTAAATGATCTTGCACAATCCTTACCTCATGAGCTTGCTTTTGAGATGGATTTTCAAGTTTTGTTTCCTCATAGTCATTCTAATGTAACTCTATAAAAGAAGTTCCTAGTAATGTCATCAACAGGCTTGCACTTATGTGCTCTAACATCCAGTTGAAAACGAAACCACTTGCAGGAAACTAACAATCTCTCAAGATGCCAAATAGCTAGATAGATTCTTCGGTACCTGTGGCTTTTAAGTTTTGGGGCAACCTAAAACTACTCTAGACCATTCTGATCTTTTAGTTCAGCCCCAATGGTCTATTCTAAAGCAATTGTAAAGGGAACATTATGAACTTGCTGACAGGTAACACTAGTATACTCAAGTTTCCTGGTTCAAAATAAGTGTGATTCAAGATACATTATCAAAATGAAAGTCATTTTTCAAGGTAAAGTACTTAAATTTCCTCTACATTGAAATGCCATCTCAGTTCACAATCACTCAATAGAAAGTCAGCAATCACCAAATGGGACGCAAATACTCAAAACGAGAGGTTTGGTTCTCCCTCGGTTAAACTAACATTCGGCCTTGAACGTGCCTATAAAAAGCCACATGGCAGTCCAGTATTGGTCCACGTGGAACCAAAAAACAGGTAAGACCTAACAGGGGTAAATATCTCAAAAGGTCATTGAACTTTAAGAAACTATGTAGTGAAGTCATTGAACTTTGCTATATATCAATAAAATCACTCAACTTTGGCTTAATATCTCATAAAATCACTCAACTACATATGTCATTAAAAAAATCTGACATGGCAATATTAATTAATTATTTTGTGCCATGTAGACGTGGGCCCCATAATAAAATAAAATAAATCTATATCTTTATACCCACACCCACTCACCAACCCTTCATCCAAATCCACAATAAAATAAAATAAATCCATATCTTTAGATGGGCGAATTCATAATTTAAACATCGTAAATTATAAAATGAGAAAGTGAATTTTGAAATGTATAAATCTGCATTTATTAAACTTGTTTTTTCACAAACATATAAATCAATGTTCAAAGCATTGGATTTTATCGAACCTGCAAGTCCTTGATTAAATCCGAATGTGTCTATGAGTCAACATTTGTTATAATCAGTGGGGCTAATAACTCTTTGTTTTAGATGAAAAAAACAACTTATTTTGATTAAATACATTGCATGTATTCCCAATAGTTCAAAGCCATATTGTCACTATTTTGCATCCTCTCCTCTTAGTATTTGGCGGACTATCTATGTGCAATTTTAAGTTTTTTTTTTCTTTTTTTTTTCTTTTCTCTTTTCATGTTTATTGGTTTCACTATTAACGAATTTTATTGGGGTTAAAATTAATGTAGATTAATTATGAAGCTCTGACCATCAAGACCTATATACATATTTGTTCAATTTTGTACTGACATTATGTCTTAGTTACACGGATGATTTGTTGTACCATAAGATAGATTATTGTCGTGCCCTTACAAACTTCAAGCACTAAAATAGTTTAAAATTGTTTTAATCTCAATGAATCAGAAATTCGTGATTAGTGCTCTTCTTTTTTGTTTCAAAATTGTTATGTGTTGCTTAAATAATTTAGCATTTGAGTCGATGCTTTCACATGGAACTTTTGAAACCCACAAGAAGTTCTCCTTTTTCATAATCTTTTTTTACACCATGCTGCACTTAATTAGACACTTGTCAAAACAAATAAAGTATCTTTTATTTGTGTGTGTGTGAGAGAGATCAAAGTGATGTTTTTAACTAAGTGAACTTTTTAACATTCTTAATTATCTTATGTGAAAAATTTACGGTCTATAGTACTTTTCTTTACAGTTTTTCCTATATCTAAATCTTAATTTCAATATTTTATAATATTCATTGTCTATTATTGTGGAAAAATGGGTTTTGGATGAAGGGTTGGTGAGTGGGTGTGGGTAAAAAGATATGGATTTATTTTATTTTATTTTATTGTGGGGCCCACGTCTACATGGCATAAAATAATTAATTAATATTGCCATGTCAGATTTTTTTAATGACATATGTAGTTGAGTGATTTTATGAGATAATAGGTCAAAGTTGAGTGATTTTATTGATATGTAGCAAAGTTCAATGACTTTACTACATAATTTCTCAAAGTTCAATGACCTTTTAAGATATTTACCCGACCTAACAGAGCTGATTGACTACTGCATACTCCCAGAAAAAGATGATAGTTTTCTACATCTTTTACCTTGCTCAACAATATCACTATTTCAACCACATAGACATTATCCGAATTCAAGTTCCACATACAGAATTTTACAGGTAGGTAGATTCTCATATTACATAGACTACAAAAGCCTTAATGCATTAACATCAATATCTAAATCAACTTTTCCACTCTATCCCAATTTCAGGTTTCAAAATAGGGCACATTAGGACAATTACATGCTGCAAAGTTCTTTTCAATACCTCTGAATACACAAGCCAAGAAATTAGCATTGCAAATAAATGTATCCAAAAGGCAATCACAATAGGGAAAAAAAGGTGAAAAGGGGAAATGCAAAAAGATTTCTGACAAGAAACATACCTACTGAATCTTTCATGGCTTTGATGAAGGAAAGAGCTCAAGAAATCAAAAGGGTCTGCTTCTGATTCCTTTAAAATGGAGCAGATTATATATATATATATATATATATATAGGTAGAGTGTGAAAAGGGGAATGCAAGAGAATAGAAAAAGGAGGGGTGAAGTGGAGAGCAGGCAATGAGGAAAAATGATTCTTGAAAAGTAAAGTAGAAATACCATTATGCCTTTTCTTCAATAAAATGTAAGTTTCTTTCTCTTCCACTAGCAAAAAATGCCATCATTGCTTTGACTACAAGTCTCCATTGATCCATTTTCCAGTAAAAAACATACAGCTATAATTCTTTGTCAATTTAGACTAAAAAGTCACCTCCAGAAAGGATTATGTCTGGAAAACATGTTCATACATGAACATTTGCAGCACCTAATTGCACCCTTCGGTCAAGTAAACGAAGCCTACAGAAAAGAAAAAAAAAAAAAAGCCTTTTACACCGATGTTTTGTACTCTGTATCGACCAAATCATCATAAGAAAATACAGAAGGATTGTGCCAAAGTAAGAGAAGAAGGGAAGGCGTGCTACAACTAACATAACAACTAGCTGCAAACCGTTAGCTATAACCGGGCTAGCGTGCAATGGCTATCATAAGTGTGATCTTCACATGGATGGTGCTAGATGAGTAGATGAGTATTTTCCACTAAAGAATAATTCTCAATGGAATGTATCTTCTCCTAGATTTTGTAACCAGAGAGAGTTTATTCTTTAGAAGCATTTTGTTGAATTCTTCGAACTTCAACACATTATGCTGGAGTTTTACTTTTAAGAGTTCGAATTTCTTACATATGGTACTGAAGTTTCATAGTTAGGAGTTTTGGAACTTTAACACATTATCTGTGTTGTAACTAAGAATATTCTGGCCAGATTTCATTTTCGCATTAAAAAGTGATAATTTTTCTGTTACCATCCCTTTTCTGATCATACGTTTATATAAGTTGATCTTTTGTTTTTATTTACTTTAAAAACATCCTTGGTTGTGGAAATGTTTTCTTCATTTATTTTAGCAAATTCCATTGGGTTTTGTCAATAATACAACGAAAATTTACGCACCAAAAAAAAAAAAAAAAAAAAAAAAAAAACTGAAAAAACTGTAGATACATTGCTGTTTGGACACATGGTAGATCATATTCACCATTACATGAAAAAGATAATAACATTGAGAAATCCACCACAATGAAAAAGATAATAACATTGACATTAATAAATAGTGCCTTTCAACCTGGTCAGAGTAACATGATTGATTTTCCTTTTTGAGTTGCCTAAGATTCTAACTATTCAGTACTAAGTAGATATTCTAATGAAAACCAGAAAATAGGATAGTGCAAGCAACATATTCATCTGTGATATGTTCTTCATTATTCAGCGTGCATAACCTCCACCTACTTGAAACAGCATAGCATCAATCTGGTCACCATCTTCTAATCCAAGCTTCATTATATCCAATAAACAGACAAAAAAAAAAAAAGATTTATATATAAACAAGAGGACTATGAACAATGAATTAAATCAAGTTATGCAAATTAAGGTCTTACTTCATTTACAGTGTTTCTCGACGAAATACGTTTTTCATCAAAGAAGAATCGAACTGTTTTGTAGTCTATTATTTGCTTTTTCTTACAATATGCCTCGAATAGCTCCTTCATAATAATACTAGAATTGACTTCGAAATGAACAAATGTACCATCCTACAAGAAGAAAAATAAGGAAACCAGAAATAAGAAAGAGAAAACATAAAGTATCAAGAAATTTCAAAGACTAAAAGGTGCATATATACTCGCAGTAATACAGTTTACTTTCAACTGTTCTTTTATTTTTTATTTTTGAAGCATACATGACTATGTTGGTCGTACTCTTCAAAAATGTCAACAGGTGATTCTCAAAAGTAGTGTATTTTTGGACAATTCGACACAGGTGCGGCATCAAAAGTGAAGAGTCCGCGTAACTTACATGATACTAAGTTTTTTTTAAAAAAGAGTGAATGAGGTGAAATGATGAACCTGAGATTTAATTTTGAGCTTTACTTTACTTGGTTCTTCTGCCATTTTTTTCTCTGCTTTCTTGGAAAAATTAGAGATGGGAAGTGAAAGAAGATACAAACAGATAATGAGAGTAAATGAGTTCTTTTCCCCCATATTTATGAATTATGAAGGAGGAAAGTAAAAATAATTTTAAAAATAATTTTACTTTTACTCTCTGTTTAGAAAAAGCTGCTACTGAGGAATAATAACATGCAGAAGATAGCTACCTAAAATATGAATAGTTGCATATCAAATCTTCATAATATTGTCCTTTCAGATCATATACTTTAAGTTTTTTAAAAAAAGGCCTTCAGAAAACAAGAATCTAGTTCAACTTTTGCTCTGTTTGGGGAAAAAACACTATTGAGAAAAAAGAATTATGCAGAAGAAAGCTACCCAAAAAAATGATAGTATCTGATCAAATCTTCAAAAGCTTGTCCTACCAGATCATTTTGTTTCACGGGACAATGTTATGTGTATAATGACGGAATTATAATATGGGAATAATAATGACGGAATTATTTAGTGGATATACTTTTGTTAGTAGATGTTTGGTTCATTGAAAATAAAAACGGGATATACTGTATAACATAAAACATTTGTTTGGTTTAATCCGGATGAATTGGGATAAACTTTAACATCAACTATTAGCCATGTCTTTCTTAAAAAACTTTGAAAGATAAGCTTCGGAGAATTAAGGACAAATGTGTCATTTTGTTGTTTTATTCCGAAATTGTTATCCCACAAAGAATGTGATATAAAAATAATATCATAATTGTGGTATATAAACAATCTCGGGATTGTTAATCTTAGGATATAAAATTGTAGTATCAAATATGAATAAGATAATCCCATAATTTATACTGAGATGATAATTCCTTATCCACCAGCCAAACAACTCCAAAGGGAATTCCATTTGTCAGAATATTTCAATAAGAAAAAATAGTGTTAGTGAATGTTTTTCTCTTTTAATCAATCACTTAACCATAGTAATTAGTAGTATAATTTAATGTAAACATTACGAGTAAGTTTCTTTATTAACAGGTAATTAGGCGGGCAACTAATAGAAAACAAGAGAATATAATATGGTGCAAATAAAAAAACAAATCTGTATACTTTGGGAGCAAGAAACACAAAGAACTCTAATAATAGGTCTTGAATCCTACTTTAGCTCTAAACCTATACGATTTTTTTCTTCCCTTTTTTTGCCTTTTCCACATTAAAGAATCTTCGAATTTGCTTAACAAATTGTTGGACAAGTTTCTCTTTTTTTTGCCTCTTCATCTCTTTTACCTCTTATTAATTTATATAGTAGGGATCTAGTAGCTCAGTTGATTGGCTACCTGAACTTTTACCTTATTAGTGAGGATTTGAATTCCCACGTTGTAAAACCCCTCCCCCATTTCCCCTTCCCCTACCCCCTATGTAATAAAACAATTTAATTTATATATATATATATACACACACATGAGTTGTGCAAGACCAGGTCCAAAGTTTCTAACTATACAAATTTCCTTTTGTATATTTTCTTCACCGTAAAAGTAAATTTAACTTTCAAATTCATCGGTTAGAAGATTCTTTTAAAAAGTACTTTTTTCAGGAAAAAGAACTTTGCATATACACGCAGTCTAGGTTTCAAGCCTCAAAGTTTTTCCCCTTGCTTCCAACTGCAGCAAACAAGATAGTGCAATGGAAGCCTATGATATCCTATTTTCCATCTGTATTAGGCTTCCAGTTAAATCTTTGTTACGCTTTCAATCTGTTTCTAAGTCATGGAATGCTATAATATCCGACAAAGAATTCAAGAAAACTGCGTCAAGTCACAAAAAACTCTTATTGCTACAAAAGAATGATGGTACATTCGAGTTTAGAGATTTGGAAAATCCCCAAATTGCAATGGGAAAACAACAATTTCCTCTGAAGAGATTTAGAAATCCTATAGCCTTGTGCTCGTGTGATTGTTTGGTACTAATGAAGACACCTATTGATTATAACGAATATGCTTTATGGAATCCTTGTACCAATGAATATCGAACTTTTGTATGTCAATATCAGAATGGAATGACTCCACATGTTTGTGGATTTTGTTATGATTCTAGTGACGGTGACTACAAGGGTTCTATTGATCTATAAATCTTTTTATGCGGTCTATTATGTAAAGAGGAACATAAGGGAGCCACCTTCGCCAAGGGTGGTCGTGCACACCCCATCTTTCGGAAAATTACGCGGTGTACATATAGTTAAATATTACCTACTATGAAGTATATATTTAATTTTGCATACCCTTAACACAAGTGAGAAGAAAATTTACACACTTCTTCGCTAAAATTCGGCTCCGCCATGAAGAGGAATGACTGGAAGAAGAAAACAAGTAGTAAATTGCAAGAACTTGATGTAAGGTCACAAGAGTGCAGTGAGGGGATTAGCTTTAAAGGTTGTGTGTTTTGGTCCATAGGTTATTCAGAAAATAACCAATTAGTACGTAGATATTCTACGATTATATACTTTGACGTTAAATCAGATGGAGCTTCCGAAACCAAATTTTATATGTGCATATCAATTGTTTCGTTTGACTTCTCTGAAGGGTTGTGTTGGTTTATATGGCGGCGGCAACACCCGTAGAAAAGAATTGGACGTTTGGATCATGGAACAAGGTGAATGGACTCAGTTAATGAAAATTACTTGCGAAAATTCTATCTTTCGCGATCAGTTTAGGGTAGAGAATATTGTGCTTTTGGGCAGCACTAGAAATGGGGAAATTCTCTTTCAAGTAGGATGGGGGCTCGAACTTCTTGTCATCTATGATCCTAAACGACATAAGTTTGTCAAGCCAGTTCGAATATCTGAATATTCAAAACATGACATAATTCCAATATGTTCAGAGAGTTTCTATTTTCCGAAAAATCAATGCCATGCATGCACAAGAGAAAGCAACTCACTTGATCGGATGAAGAAATAAGAAGGTCGTTTTATCAAATTTTGGAGGACATGTTGATGACTAATCTTTTAATTTTATAGTTATATTCCTATTTAGACTCATACGGTTTTATAAGTTGATTTTTGTTCTGTTTACTTTAAAAACATTCCTATGATGATGAAAGGTTAATTTTTTAAATTGGGTGATTTTATAAAGTCTTTTCTTTTGTTTACTACACTTTATTAATTCATACAGAGGAAAAGAGAGAGTCATGAATAGAAAAATACCTAAACCCATCCTTAGAGTATACTATAAATAAGAGAATACCAATGAAAGTATACTATAAATAAGAGGATACCAATGAATTTCAAAGATTAGAAGGTAATTAGTAATAACGTGGAAAGACGATTCTAATATAATAATGCCTAAAATGTTTGTAATATTTTTTAGATTTTGAATTTCAGGAAAATCCATAAGCACGGCTTGTTATCATGTTTGATTTTAATAAGCCTTATGCGGCACGAATTCGAATTAATGCGGAAGCAACAACGTATATCGAAACGCCGATTAAAAAGGAAATAACTCTAATACAACAATATAATGCCTCATCCCTCATTATTTGATCTGTTTTAACGTAGCTAATTCAACTTTCTCTGCTTAGGCCTCCTCAAGTGTCCTTATAAGTTTTGGGGTAGGTCTAATATTGTCCTTCAAGTATACCCTTGCACGTATTTAATCCTTAAGTTTAATTAGATTGAGCAGTTTTAGTCTCTGCTAACAAACCGTTAATCAAAATTGATGGATCCTCACTTGTCATACCTACAGGGTTAAAATTTATTCACACTAGGTGTTTATATCAAATCAATTAAACTAAAAGGGAATCTGCTTTTCATAGTATATTAATTTTCCGTAACAATAAAATGCCCCACTTGCCTAAAAATAATAATTCTATATTACAGAGAAGTGTTAAGGCTGCAAATTGCTATTAATCGAATCAATAAATCCACACCATGTGTAATTTTTTATTTTTTTTTACATAAACTATTAACCATAATTAGCTGGTTAAAATATATTTTTGCCGAATATGTCCCAATGACATAAGTACTCTTAATTATATGAAAGAAGGAAATTCAAATTTAATAGGTAGAGAGCAAATAAACATAGATTATGCAATGCTCAGTTCATACTGAAAGTTCGTATTAGTGGCAAATTCCTTAGTTCATTCAACAGTGTTTCTACTTGAGATAGGACAATATCTGCACTAGGCATTGACAACTGACATTGGTAAAGTATATAATTGTAGAAGTTTTAAGTACATGTTGACCAAGATTCTGATTTAGGGACCAATATACACAAACCTTCAGTGCTAATTCCATGACTGCAAGTATATGATTCTAAATTAATTGCTTGTTCTAAACTAGAAGGGAGACATTGCTCTAATATAAGGAGAGTTGTTTTCTTTGTCCGAAAATCCCTATTCGTAGAATAAACAACATAAAACGACTTATAGATTAATATAACCTTATAATTATCAGTGATAAATTTATAACACAACCCACAAGCATAAGGACGCATGGAGGTCAGGAGGTGTAGTCATCAGTATCAATTTTATGTTTCAATAAAATGCCCCACTTGCCCAAAAAGAGTAATTCTATGTTACATACAAGGTGTAAGGCTGCAAATTGCTTTTTATTTTTATTTTTAATCCTTTCTACTGTATTGGAATAAGAAGCTAATTAAGGATGTGTGTTGAACCGAGGTTTTTTTTTAATATCAAGATTACGATGAAATGATAGGATGTATAACCTAACGAAATAAATATTACACCTTGTATACTCACACATTTGTTCCAATAATATACTATTGGTCAAGATAGGTTGAATTAATTAATTTGAGCTAAATAATAAATCATACACTAGAATGCGTCTTTTATTTAATTATAAAAATGGAAAAAGAGAAAGCATGAACTTATTTACAATTGTAGTAGATAATAGGGGAGGAATAAAAACGTTGGTTATTTGTCACGTCCTTGACCTATGATATGATCGACAGGCATGGATGACGCTCGACTAAGCCGACATTGATGAAGGAAATTAAATAAGAAAGAAAGAGAGAGATCCTTAAAACAAAAGAAGAACAAAGATCAACTTGCACCCTTGTGAATCAATTACTGTATTGTGCAAAAGATTGGTCCTGCAATTCCTCATAAACTAATTGACCATGGATTTTGAAATGCAACCATCCTTTTTCCATTTGAGGTGTGAAGTCAAAGCCCCATATGCTGCAATAGATACCATAACGAAATTCGGGGACTCAGTAAATAAATGACAAATATTTAAAACAAATAAGAACAAATATATATAAATTATAAAATCAATCAACGTATGATAAATAATCACTATCAACTACCTTAAAGGCGTACACATAGTTGTTGTTACTGCTTTTGGACTTTTGGCCTTCGTGTTATTAGAGGGATCGTCGATTGCTTCCTCTTGCACCTGATATTGAGACTCGAAAAATACAAACTATCCAAACATGTTAAAGCTAGTTTAGCTATTTTGGATTTTTGAGCTTCCCTAAGCAATTGTTTCCTTGGATTATAGATAAGAAGACATTGCCATCCTTCAAATATAACTTCAACATTTCCTCTGCAACATAAAAACTTTCTACCTTCTACGAACGTTTTGCAAATAGTGGGCAAGTTGCATACATTCATTAATCATTTCCAGCTTCCATCTTGTTCCATAATCCATATGTCCAATTGTTTCCTTTCAATTCTGCCGCCATATAAACTAAGACAACCTTTCAAACTAGTCAAACGAAAGAAGTCCTTCTCACCCACAAGATCAGGTGTTGGAAGCTTTTCCACTTCATTTGACTTTACGTCAAAGTATATGATTGTAGAAGCTTTATCGATAAATGGTTTTCGCCTATTCAGAGACCAAAATACACAACCTTCAGTGCTAATTCCCGAAGAGCCACAATTACCTCCTACTGGTAGTACTGGACAAGGGAAACTTGTTTTTGTTGTCTAAGAACCGTTAATCAAAGAGTAGACAACATAAAATAAGTCGTATATCAATATAACCTTGTAATCACCGACACTAGATTCATAGCACAACCCATAAGCACTCACATTTCGAGGTTTGTCATTGTAATACAAATGATTATCGGGACATGAAAGAGCTCGATATTTTCCAGTAGATGGATTCCACAAAACATAGTGTTTGTCGGCCACAGGGTTCTTCAAAAGCACCAAGCCATCACATGAGCACAATGCTTGAGCTAGTTGGAAACTTTTAGAGGAAACTTTTGCTTTTCCATCAAAATTAATTGTGAACTTTCCAGGTCTCTAAACTCGAAAACACCCTTCCACATGTGATCCAGCAGCAGCTTTTCACGGCCCAAAGCTTTAGATTGATCGCGATGAGTTTTCTTGAATTCATTGTCGGAGATTATAGCATTCCATGGTTTTGAAACTGACTGAAAACGAAGCAAAGACTTAACGGGTAGCCAAACGAGTATACCAAATAAGATATCACATGAAAATATGGACTTATCATCTTCAAAGGCAGGTGGCCTCTCATTCTCTTCCTCTTGACATTTGAGACTCGAAAAATATAAACTATCCAAACATATTGAAATTAGGGGAAGATCCCCGTTCTTGGAGTAATCTTTGGATAATTCAGCTTCTTCAAGCAATTGTTGCCTAGGATTATATATAAAAAGTCGGAAAGAGTTCCGTCCTTGAAAGAGAATTTCACCATTTCTCGTGCAACACAAAAGTATTCAACCTTCTATAAACGTTTTGCAAATAGAGGGCAAGTTCCACATGTTCATTAGCAATTTCCAGCCATCTTGTTCCATAATCCATATGTCCAATACGAGACTCTGGGCATTCCCCCCATATAAACAAAGGCAGCTTTTCAATGTACTCAAACCGAACAAGTCGTTCTCACCTACAAAATGCGGTGATGGAAGCTCCTTCAGTTCATCTGACTTCCCATCAAAGTATATGATTGTAGAATTTCTATCTACAAAGTGGTGGTATATGACCAAAATACACAACCTTCGGTACTAATCCCCCGAGACAGGGAACAATTTTGTAGTACTGGTACTACACGACGAAGGTAACTTGCTTTCTTCGTCCAGCAATCGTTAGTCCAAGAATAGAGGGCATAACTCGACTTATAGATCAATATGACCTTGTAATCATTGACACTAGAATCATAACACAACCCACAAGCATTTGGAACTTTGCTTTTGTAGTTAAAATAAGGGCATGCAAGAGTTTGATATTCTCCGGTTGACGGATTCCACAAAACATAAGTTTTGTAGGCCCTAGAGTTCTTTAAAAGCACCAAGCCATCACACGAGCACAAGACTACAGCTTGTCGGAATTTTTCGGGAGGAAAATTTTCATTTCCCATCATCACAAATTGGGAAGTTTCCAAGTCTCTAAACTCGAAATTCATTAGTAGGACTTTTGTGTAGCAATAGATTTTCACAGCCCAAAGCTTTGGATTGA
This sequence comes from Lycium ferocissimum, assembly GCF_029784015.1. Classification (NCBI taxonomy): domain Eukaryota; kingdom Viridiplantae; phylum Streptophyta; class Magnoliopsida; order Solanales; family Solanaceae; genus Lycium; species Lycium ferocissimum. The sequence continues at coordinate 3,064,177 of NC_081342.1, read as the reverse complement.
TCGCGATGAGTTTTCTTGAATTTATTGTCGGAGATTATAACATTCCACGGCTTAGAAACAGATTTAAAACGTAACAAAGATTTAACAGAAGATACCCTAATAAGGATGAAAAATAGGATATCACTTGGAAGAACGAAAGTATCATCATCAAAGGCTAATTTCTTCTTTGCCATTATAATATGCAATTGGACAAACAACGGCAACGTTAGGGTTTTAGTACAATAGTGAAGACGGAAAATATACACCAGGAAAAAGGCTTTATTAAGTTAATTAGGGTTTAGCCCAAAACTTTTTTTTTTTTTTTTTACCATATATATCCCAACATAAAAACGAAAATTCGTGAAAACTAAAGAAGAGAAATCTTGATTTGGCAATTGAACGTGATTGA
>NC_081342.1:3024923-3063689 GCF_029784015.1 Lycium ferocissimum | reverse complement strand
CTGACAGAAACCTAATTAACTAGAGAGGGTAGAGGAGTTGGCCTATTATCTACCAAGTTTAGATCCGTGTGCCACTACTTGGATTTCTTGGTTATAAATAAAAGAAGAAAAGTAGGAATAATCAATTTTTTTTTGAACTTGCAGGAAACGCTGCTTCGAGTCTGCTGTGCTATGTTAATTATCGTACGTAGGCGTCTACTTGCTGGCGATTTCACCTCTAATTTGAAGCTACTGCAAAATTATCCATCCACAAATATCAGCCACTTGCTCTATGTAGCCAATAAACTACGTGTTAAATCAGCTGGCTAGAACTGTTAAGCGGAAAAGAAGTTTTGGTTGTCCAGTCTAATTCTTTGTATTTCTTGATATTGTCATGTTAGAATGTAAATGTCTGATTAAATCAGTAGTAGACATCTGCAACCCCTCCCCAAACCCCCCCCCCCTCTTCTTTCCATCTCTCCTTATCTTTTGTCTTGCATTTGGTGTCAGTAGATTGAAATAGAATGTATGGTTTGCTCTTCGTTTTTTACAGTGATCAGTGGGAGTGAAAAGCTGTTGCTTCGGCTTTACAACTTTTATTGTAGGTACAAATGCATTCCTCAAGAGGCATTGTCAATGATTTCAGTTCTGTATGTGAAAAATGCACTCGTTTCCAGATTGAAGATGCATCTAAATCCATCATATGTTGGCGTGAAACTATCTGAGAGAAAGAACATTTTTCTCGAAGGATCAGAAAAAAGAAAGGAAAACCAAATTGGGTCCAGATCTCTTGCAAGAATGATATGGAGGATCCTAAGCCAAATATAGTGGCATTTGCTAGTAACAACATAATGGAGGGCAGCATCACGATATGGATTGACCCGATATTTGATTCAAATGCAATATAGTACCTTTGGGTACGTAAGTGATGTATTGAATCGGCTTTTTAATGAATAGATTCAATCACAATTTCGAATATGGAATTCAAAGGGATAAATAGGAAAGGATACTCTGAATTGTGGAACTCTAATGAAATATAAGATCAACTAATATTTATCGAACTTGAAAAACAGTTGAGCTTAAATGAATGCACATTTTCTTTTAGGCAAAGGAAGAAATACTTGAAACTTCTCAGTAACCAATGATCAAGAGTTAACAGTTGAGCTACTTTCCAAATTTAAGATCTCCAAGTTCTGCATAAAACTTTCACAAACTCATTCAAGTCCTTGAGGATAATTCAAGGCTAGCTGTCTTTTGATAACACGAATTTACTCTCCATGACATTAGCATCATTTTGAAATTCTCTTATGACTTACGAGACACTTTTGCAGTCACACAAAAGTTATCACAAACAGATCAATTGAACAGAAAATATGAGGCCATAATCACATAAAATTACACTTCAATTGAGTTCATGACAAATACAAGTCAATCCTGCATATTTTCATTTGACGCGTGCCAACTAATCATCAGGGAACCCAAGATATCTGTTGATAAGTTTAGCAACTGGTTCTGCATCACCTGGTTGGTATGGGACGAGAGATGTTGTATCCATATCCGCAATAGTCTGGTATAGTGTTTGGGGACGGGCACAGAGCAAATGTTTTCTATCAGCCAGTTCCTCCGCTAGTTCACTTTGATGATTGTCCATAAGGTCCTCATTGACTACAACTATCAATGGTTTGCCCAGCCGCAATGTCTCAAATATGCTCCCTGAACCTGCAGGCACCTTCAAACGTGTGATTACATGATATTTTAACCCAATTTCAGTCTTAAAAAACGATTACAGCAAATTTCTTGATGCATGCACAATTCGATGTACTAATATTACAAGTTCCCTTATTCAGGCGTTGTTATATCATACATGCCTGATGCCACCTCAGGAAGAAATGCAAGAAGTTTACCAATGAGGCGGCCAACAATTTTTCCATGAAGCATGATAACATTAGCAAGAAGGATGAGCAAGGTCGAGTCCAAATACAATTACATAAAAGGTATAGAGGAAAGCTTGGCAAATTACAAAATATGAACTTTATTCCTCTGGAGTAGATATCTGAACATGCAAGTCATCATGAACGTTAAAACAGAATGAAAAAGTTTTAAAAAAGAGCTTCTTCAAGAGATCGAATATTTACGCGGGTTTTCTATCTTTTTACATATCAAACTAGAAAGGGCATCTAGAATTCAGAGATACTTATGTTTCTGCCAGCGTGCAAACGTACCTGAATGAATAAGCTAAATATTCCCAGTTAGAGCAAATATATAACAGCTTCTAATTTTGTAAAGCAATGGAGATATCCAAGAGGAGACAAAGGCATAGGTTCCATAGGAAAAGTGCCAAAGAATGAATTGACTAATAAAGTTGAATTCACCGTCACCCTTGATATACCTGCATGACTGATAACAAGTGATGCTTCCTTCAAGTGGTCAGCTATACTTGACGAAAATGTGAAGTACTCCAGATCTGCAGAACCATTTTCAACCGTCGACTGAAAAGATCACAACAGGATTTAATCAATGGGAAAAACGGAAGGAAGAGTCATTAGTGGGCAATAAGAGTTGCTACATCGGGCTGACATGTTACAAACAATGGTATCTGTGAGTGCGTTAGAGCAAGAATGAGTCGAAAGAAGGCACAAAGAGATTCTCCATATTGCATTAGAACGTTTAACTACAAAACCAGTCCATTAGGAAAGGAAAACTTGACCTCAAAGGTGAAAATGAAGTTATAAACAATGTAAATGAACCAATGCGATATTAATTAGAACCTACAAGAACCAAGATGTGCCTCATAATACTGGCAAAATTCTATGGGTATTTGCTTTCCAAACACGCATATGATCGCAGATTCTGAAGTAATTGAATCCAATACACTAAAAAATCAGTCTCCAGTCACGGGCTGAATGACTAAATTTACATCTTTTTACTGGATAAAGCCACATATCAACTTATTCTGCAAGATTTTCACATATTAGATTTGGTTTAAGCAGTGGTTTCTTCTCTAAAAGGACACACATAATCTGAAGTCTGAACAGAGGTAGAAATCCCTGAGCTTGGAACTTATAAGTGAATACATAATACATGTTGCTGGTGAGGTAGCAGGTATTCGGGAATTAGTGAATACGAGGTGCGCGCAAGCGGGCCCGGACACCACCTTTATCAAAAACAAATTGCCCGTGTATCCAAGCAGGTATTCTCAAATAATTATTGGTCTTACTTAAGTTTGACTTGTGAGAAGAATCCATATTCTGTTGGAAAGGGCAATATCTATATGCAAAGAGCAGTTATTTACAAAACATCTTAGCAAACACTTAGACCGCATAAAAAAATTAAAGGCGCAAACACATGAGCAATTGTTGAAGACTGTGGAGGGATATCCTCTGTGGGTGAATTTCACAAGGGAGAAATTCTACTTGCCGTACGAAATGCTTCAACTGCAATGCTCCCAATGAGTGCTGCAAACATTGTGGATGCTGAAAGCTTAACTGGTAGATTCATTATTGAAGGTTGTGAGTACAAGAATATGTTTGAGGATGATTTAATGGAGAAGAATCAACTTCCTGAGAAACTTCATCCAGTACAACGTGTTTTCCTTCTTAGTTGCACAATGCCTGCAGTCATTTGGAGGGATACTCTGCTGCTATTTACAACCTTACGGACCTGGTCAACGAATATGGGCTAATGTATTATGAACGAGGCGTGGTACCTCCGGACTTGATGTTCCGGATGCATGACTTTATGAAAATGCACAATGAAGGAGGTAAGAGGTCAGTTAAGATAATGTTTTGGCAGGTACTGTTTGTAGCCCTCGAGTTCGTTAACCTGGTGGTAGTAACACAAGATCGACATTTTGAAACATGGCATATTATCAATATAGTGGTTAGTGGGATGTTCAAAAGGCGAGCCAAAGAGATGTCATCTCGTCAGACAACACATGAACATTTAAATTGCACAAATGGTCACATTGAAATAGCACCTAGCATGACTGATCAGAACAATTATATGCAGGGTAATTTTGATACAACAAGCAACAGTAGCAGACTGACCAGAACATTTATATGTGGGGCAATTTTGATACAATAAGCAACATTGAGCAGACAACAATTTCTGAGACAATTTTTGTTTTTGATCCTGGTGGGTATAGACATTCACAGGAAGCCACTAAAGAAATGAGTGAATTGGACTAACAGATAACAAACTGCTGGGCAATCCCTCTTTCAAGTGAACTAGAAGTGGACCAACTTGTTGAGATCTTCAAAAAGATTGCTTGATTGTTTCATTACTCAACGACCTTGAGGACAAGGTTGATTTCAAGCGGGAAGGATTGTCATGAACCCAAATATATTGTGGGCACATGAGAGTCACGTGAGTTTTAAGTGCCAAGTCACTCCCATATATACACACGTGAACCAGGGGAAAGGGTTATGTAAAAAAATCGGCTAATTCTTGATTTCTAGTTCTCTTCTCATCTCTCTCCGTCTCTCCCTCAGTTTTTCTTCTTCTTCTTCTCATTCTTCCAGAGATTTCACAGAGGAATTCAAGCTCGTTAATGGAGTTTAGCTTCGAATTGGTCCTCTTTCATTTTACTCTTTCAATGTAGTTATTGTTTTATTGAATCCTACCAGTAATAAAATTTCCATTTCTGTCCTAATTCTTTGATTTCGATTCAAGTACATTACATATACTCAAAGAAAAATGATGTCAAATAAAATGACGACTTACCTTAGTGGGGATGTATGATCCACGACCCATTTGAATAATAATATTCGTGTATCCTTTCATGAACAATTCATTCTTAACTTCTGGAGTGTCCACAGCTTTGACTAGAGCATCAAAACAAGTTGTCCCAACTGTTACAAAGACTACTCTCTTCTCCTTTGCGGTACCACCCTTCTCACCCATTTTGATATCCAAGATTTATTTCCAAGCACTTCAAAGCTGCAACGACTACGAAGGAGAAACCTTAATTCAGATTTGACGAGTTCAACCATTAGGGGTTGTTTGGTAGCTGGTTAGGAAGTGAATTATTCATGTATTAAAACTAGCATAGCATAGTGAACACCATGTTTGGTAGCTTTTTAGTTGCTTTGTAACCAAATGACCCCTTAAGTTCCTACCATTGAATCCATTGTATTATTAAGCATATCTGTTCAAATTTTAACAATTGCTGAGAGTATACTAATTTTCTCAATATATTTATGCTCCTTGTCGAAATTACTGGGTTCAACTAGGTTGCATCCGCCCCTGAATTAGCATATCATACATCATATTCTCGAACGCGAAAAGCTTTGAAAAATGATCGGCAGCTAAGGATGTGTTTGGTATGGAGGATATTTTCCAATTTTTCATGTTTGGTTGGTCAAAATGTTTTGGAAAACATCTGCTCTAGGAAAAGAAGTTCCTTAAAAATGAGGAAAATGACTTCCCTAATGGAAGTTCCATGAGTGACATTCTAAGTTCATTGTCTCCTTCCCACCCCCCCACCCCCACCCCACCCCCCCACACACACCCACCACGCCTGAACCCCACTCGCCACCCCGTCCCACCTCATAGTCTTTTGCTAGATTAAATATAAATCTTCTTAGAATAACATTTTTGTGTTTCCTTGCCAAAAACTAGAAATTAAGTAAGAAACCCACTTGTTTTCCGAGGAAACATTTTCCTTCATACCAAACACACCCTAAAGAACAACAAGTGTGTACACTAACAGCTAACTTTATAAAACAAGAAGACATATTACCCAAAGCTATAAACAGTATCAAGGGATTTGAGTTCACATTTTCATAGTAATAAACTGATAACTAACATTTTCTCCAAATTATATGACCAAGATAAAATCAAAGATCACAATCTCCATTCAAGTTCTCTCAACAAAATAATGAATACTCATTTAACCATTCATTACCAGCCATTTTTTTTTCTTTCTCCCCTCAAAAACTCCCAAAAAAATGAAAAATAAAACAATGGGGTTCACTTAAATATTAAAAAGATTGAATCTTTACAGTAAAAACAACTAAAATACTCCAAATAAAATGAAAAATAACACTATAGGGTTCACTTAAAGATTGAAAAGATTGAATCTTTACAGGAAAAAACAATTAAAAAAGCTCCAAATAAAATGAAAAATAAAACTATGGGGTTCAACTAAAGATTGAATCTTTACAGAAAAAAACAATTGAAAAACTCCAAATAAAATAAAAAATAAAACTATGGGGTTCAACTAAAGATTGAAAAGATTGAATCTTTACAAGAAAAAAACAATTAGAAAACTCCAAAAAAATGAAAAATAAAACAATGGGGTTCACTTAACGATTGAAAAGATTGATTCTTTACAGGAAAAAAAAAATTAAAGAACCCAAATAAAAGGGTAAAATATTCAGGTGAAATGCATACCTTATAAGAAAGTGCTCTAAAAATCACCATTGAAGAAAAGCTTCAGAATTTCGAACAAAAAGAACTCCAAATTAGCATATTGATCTGCAGTATTTACTAAAATTATGCAAGACCCAAATTTTGAAAGATATAGATCGAAATCAATGGGAACAAAATGAGCTAATGAATTGGGTATTGTTATTGATAACAGAATATTCAAATGGGGAATTTTCAAAACAAAAAATCATGAAAACACTCTAATTAAGAGTAACAGTTAATAAAAGAAATGGAGTTTAAGAGCCTGTTTGCATAATTAAAAAAAAAGCCTATTGAGAAAAATTGTTTAAGAACAACTTTATGTCCCTAAAAAAAAAAAAATTAGGGTAATCGATTTTTTTTTTTTTGTGCTTATATAAATTTTTTTGGCATAAATTTAGATTTTATGAGGCAATGATTAATTTTTGTCCCTCAACATATTTTAAGCAAAAAATTACACAACTTTAAAACCAAAAAATCGGAAAAAATTTGAAAACGGATGAAACGAACTTATAAGCCAATCCAAACGGGCTCTAAGTACCGTAGTCATTCAATTTATTGAGAAAAGTTGTTTAATTTATGTCCCTCAAAATTTGTGATCTTTTAACTTTTGTGCTTTAGCTTTTTTGGCACAACATAATTTAGATTTCATGAGGCAATGCCTACATTTATGTCCCTCATCATAATCTGAAAAAAACTACACAATTTATGTTCCATAACTTAATTTCTACGAAACTTATAGTGAGCGAGACAAAAGTTTAGTTTCTAAATATAAAAATGTTATAGAACTTTTATCCACCAAAGCAAATCTAATTATTTTCATTACATGACCATAAGAGACAAAATTAAAAACCACGTGTTTGAAGGCCAAAAATCAAAGACCATTGAGTATGAAGTGCAATATAAAAGGGGCAATTCGCACCATTGCCCTATTTTGGGGGGTGGTCTTGATTTTTAGGAAATTGCTGATGCTTTAATTTTTTACAAATCTCTCTCTCAAGAAATGACCAAAAATTTCGGAGGTTTGATATCCTAAATTATCTAAAAAAAGGAATCACTAGACAAAAGTTTCACAAGCATAACTAAATTCTGTTAAGATACAAGTTTTACAAAACGTTACCTTATGAATTTTTTTTTTTTTTATTGAACTGTGGTTCGAAGCCCAATATTTCATAGGCCCAACATTCTTCTCTCTCTCTCATCAGAGGTGTTTCTCACAGCTACTCCAAAACCCTCTTTCAACTTAAACCCTAACTAACTATAAGGTGAATTATTTTCATTGCATTCTTGTCAAAATTCTATTTTTGCAACTTTGTATGAACATTTCATCCTTATAAAGTGAAACCCTTTTTTTAGTTTCTCTTCTTAGTACCTTACTTTCCTTTCTTTTTTCTTTTTTGTTTGTTTCAATTCAAGAATTCAGATATTAAAAGTTGTGAAATCTCTTATTTTCAGTGATTTGTTTTTGACAATGTGAAACTGGTGTTTATTATGTAGTGTGGAAAGAGTATTTTTTCGTCCATTTTCATTGCATTGTTGTAAAAATTCTATTTTTGGAACTTAATATGTCTCTTTTTTTTTGACAATGTGAAATGTCTATTTTAGGGAATATGGGGGTCATTGAAGAGTATGAACATTTGATTCTTATGAGTTAAAACCCTTTTTTCCAGATTGTATTTTCATAGTATGTTATTTTTTGTTTTATTTTTTTCAATTCAAGAAATTCAGATATTAAAAGTTGTGAAATGTCTTATTTTCAGTGGGGTTTTTTTTTGGTTGATAATGTGACGTTTATTGTGTAGTGTGAAAAGAGTAACTGATTATTGGAGTGAAGATGAAGATGGGTCAACCATTTAGTGGTAACATGAAGGCAAGCTCATTTTCACTTTTTTGTTTTATACAGCTTTTATATGTTACAAGGTTTCAGTATTGTAGCTATTTTTAGAGATATTTGTGCATTTACAAAATGTATGGATTAAGATCAAGCTAAGATACTATTTTTATTTGCTAAAATTAGGTAAAAAAATACTGTCTTTTACTTGCTGAATCTGTTCGTGCGATATTATTTTCATTTTTTTCCTTCCTTTTTTAGTGGCAACATGAAGGCAAGATCTTTTATGCTTTTTTCTTCTATAGCTTTTATCGTCTTTTATAGTGCGTTGGTATTATATTTTAGTATTGCATTTTAGTGTTCTAGAGAAATTTGTGCATTTACAAAGATCAAGCAAAGATGCTATTTTAACTTTGCTAAAATTAAGTAAAGTGCTGTCTTTTACTTGCTGGATCTGTTCATGCTACATTATTTTCATTTTTAGTTCCTTTTTGGTTGAAGCTGTTTCTAGACTGGGTCGATGAAAACTAAAGAAAACCAAAAAAGAAAGGTTTTTTGGGGTTGGAAAACTGGAATCAAGAAACTGGAGCTCAAACTTTGTTAGTCAATGCTCTTTATCAAAAAAAAAAAACCTTTGTTAGTCAATGCTTTCTTCATAGACTGTTGAGATTTATTCATCTACTATGATCCCACTCCAACCTGATAAGCCAAAAAGTTCGCATATGACATAGATGTAGTCTTTAAGACCTCAATTTACATAAAGCTTTACGTTGGGACCTTTTTTATTTTTATAGGATATTCATTTGTTATAGTTCTGGGTTAAAGTTTATTTCCTCAAGATTTCAGAACTAAGTGCTTGTGAAATTAAGAACATTCCCCTAAAAGAAGCTGTCTAATTTATGGATAACCGGAAATTTAACCTTATTCTTAAACTGCTCGATGACATTAAGCCAAACCCAAGGATTCCTTCTTTTTTTTTTGTGGTGGGGGGTGTGGGTGGGGGTTGCTTATGGTGTCAATGTTCATTTCAGTATTGAAGGTTCTGATGTGGAAGGCAACTCAGTGTATACTCAAAGTCTCAAACACAATTTGAATTAAAAAAATAATTTCTGAGTTTTTGGTCAGTCAAGGACACCATCCACTGGCAATTTCACGGGAAATTATACGGGAATTTTCATAATAAAATGAATGCATCTGATGGTTCCTTTTCTAGGAATGATGTTCAGATGGAAGTTCCACCCTCATTCCTAAGGGGATTAGGCCAGCCATGTTCCCCTTTTTAGTTAAACCCTTTCTACCCCCAGTACCCTTGCGACTAACCTATGCAAGCGCCAAGCTACAGGGTCTTTTTTATTTATGATAGTTATCTAGGGGCATGATACACCATAATAGTTCCTACAAAAACTACATCATTTGTTCCCATGTTATAGCTAAGAGCATCTGCTATATACAACCTTCTAGGTATAAGTCTTAACAAAAAGTAGCATCACACAGCTTGACCATGAAAACATTAACAGCAATGATGCCTATGTTACATCAATTGCGCTTGAGTACCTGTTAAGCTTCATTGATGATTTGTACATGTCAAAATGTTCAAAATCCGATCCTAAATGTTAAATAATGATTGCCCACAGGGTTTCTTGTGGTGTGGTTTAATGGTTGCACAGCATGAACTTAGAAAAGTTTATTACTCCTGCATTGATGCCTATTAAAGTTCTATCGCGTTGTGGTCCTGTTTCTAGATTATGTTTAATTGGTCTGCATTGGAAGTTTTCACTCCAATCCTTCCAACACTAAATCATGAGTACCTAGAGATTCCAGCTTGTGAGCACCTCGACTATTCCACTGGGTATGTTCCAATTATAATCAGTTTTTCCAATCTACTGAGCGTTGACAAACCCACAGAATTAGCACCCAAAAGTCGAAACTTGGATAACTTAATAACACAGTTATCTGCTGCCTTCCAAAGATAACCTTTTACTTCTATTTTTGTAGTAATATGTAATATGTAATGGAATTTTTTTGTCAAAAGATAACAAACACAATTTACAACTACATGCTATATCTAATCTTTTTTTTCAGTAAGGACATGCTATAACTAATCTTGATGATCACTATGTACACTATGTGCAAAATAATACAACAATAATAATCAAATATTTACAAACTTATTCAGCTCCATCAAAATCCCTCATCAACATTCTTCCTAGTCCCTTACCATATGCCTACGACGGATAACTTTGTTCACGCTGATGATCCCTCAGAGACTTGCATAAATTGATTAATTGACATTACGGGAACTGTTATTATAAGATGCTTGAAAGTTTACATTCCTTTTGCCACCTTGCAAAAGAGGTTGAGGAAGGGTTGCTAGTGGTTGCCGTTTGACATTTTATTTGCTGTGCTTTCAAAACTTTGTGAAGCTCTTCACATTTCTTTTGATAAACTTGTCAAGCTCCTAATGTAAATGATAGATGTAAGGCACATAGCTCATATGCTCTGTACTTATGGATCATTTTATAGTTAAACGAGTTTCATTTGATGTCAAGATTTATTTTTCTTTTGGTCCTGTTATGCTACTTAAGATATTTGCTTCTGTTTCTGCTTCTGCTTTCATGACTCTTAAATTTATTTTGTATGATGCTGTAGAAAGCTCTTGCTGGCATAAGGCGTATCAATTTGGAAGGTCTGAGATGGAGAGTGTTTGATGCCAAAGGCCAGGTTGGAACACCATTGATATTTGTTTTAATCCAATAAAAAAAGGGAACTGAATATCTCGGTGAAATAAGTAGTTGGATACTGATAAGGAAAGACATGCAAAAGTCTATTTCCTTTTGACTTTTGGGTTCCTGTATTGTGGGAAGTGACGGTGTTATTGTCTTATTAGGGATTTATGTTGGAGTTCATGGATGAGTGTATATCAAGTGTCATAAGTTGAATGCTCATAATTATGATATAGCTAACTCCCTGTTATATAGGTCCTGGGAAGGCTAGCATCACAGATAGCCACCGTGGTTCAAGGCAAAGATAAACCGACGTACACACCTAACCGCGAAGAAGGCGATATGTGCATTGTGCTTAATGCAAAGGACATTTGTGTCACTGGGAGAAAACTTACTGATAAATTCTATCGATGGCACACTGGGTAAGTGTTGTTGATGTTTTTTGCATGCGATGTTGAATTATTTGTTAAAGTGATGTTTCATGATTATGGTAAAAGTAAAAGCAAATAGCTGAATAAAGTTTCATGATTATGGTAAAAGTAAAAGCAAATAGCTGAATAAAGCGTACAAGCATAACGTGCAGGAATCTTTGTAATCTTTTTTCTTGAACGACTTTATAGTTACATAGGCCATCTCAAGGAGAGGAGTCTGAAAGATCAGATGGCTAAGGATCCAACAGAAGTTATTCGCAAAGCTGTCCTGCGTATGCTGCCTAGAAATAAGCTGCGTGATGTAAGACATCGTTATGATTTGCTTAGTATATGTTTTTATCCCTTAAGTTCCTGCATGACTCTTTGATTGCTTAATATGTGCAAGTGTGAGTCTTCATAGATAAGAGCATCAATAAAATGTGGTAGACTCCTTAGTTTTGGCTTTCACTTCTGAGTTGTCCATTACCTTTTTAATGCACTATCTGTATAGCAGCTCTCTGGAGAAATTTTTTTTTTTTTTTTGAATGAATTTGCCTGACTAAAAGTGAGAAAAATCACTTGGCTCTTCGTTATAAGATAATGTACCTAAAGGAAGTTAGTAATTGTTGTATGAGAAAATCATCACTGAGCTCTTAGTTATCAGATAATTATACCCACGAAAGGAAGACTTAATTGCACAATTTCCTATACTTATGTACATTCTATTAATTATGCCGTGCATTATAATTGGCAACCTATGAACTCATATATGTGCCCAATTATGTAGGAGATCTTTGATAAATAATTTTTGTAGGTTAAAAGATTGTCCTATACATATCTTACTTGAATTCTAAAATTCCCCTGCTGCAGGTCTTCTAGGCATAATAGTTTGATTTGACTTGCTATAATTTTTGTAGAATTGTTTTGTCGACCTATGGTGTGAACACTCTCATTATGGCTGGAACCTCAAAATTGAACGGGAAGGGAAAGATAAATCCCTCTTGCTAGAGGCAAATCTATGATTTAAACTTGATAGGTTTAACATGTAAGTTCCTTAGCACTAAACTCATTGGACTTTGACATTATAAGTTCGGAGTTTAATATTTATAGTCTGCCTCTGCTGGAGAAATAAAAGGTCTGCCTCTACCACTTGCTAGCCAAGCAGCATAGGAACATACAAAGTAGAATTTCCTCTTAAAGATTAATTTAATATATTATTAATTTAATATGTCCTCCCTTTCTCCTTGTAGCAACCATGATGTTAAAATTAAACTATTCATCTCTGAAGTTACCAAAATTTTCTTGTTTAGTTTGCTCCCTCTATCAAAAAGAGTGTTGGGTAAGATCATCAAGATTCATGTGATCTGTTTATTTGGACTAGAATCTCTGTCGAAAAAAATAGGTAATTTAGATAAACTCGTCCCCATTGGGCTTTGACCTCTACACTTAATAGGGGCAAATCTGGAAAGAGAAGGTTAAATCTTTCTTGATGTGATAATTTGGACAGTCTTTTGAGACTAGGGAAATGCTGTGTACAAGTGTAGTGGACATACTCTTGGAGACCCTTTCTCCTTGTAGCAACCATGATGTTAAAAAAAGGCTCATGGAAATTCTTTTTTGATCCGGAAGGAGTAATAAGTTAAATTTCTACCTTTTGTTTCTCTCTTTATATCAAATACTTTTTTTCGTTATGCAGGATAGGGATCGGAAATTGAGGATTTTTACCAATGATGAGCACCCTTTTGGTGACAGACCTCTAGAGCCTTATGTGATGCCTCTTAGACAAGTTCGTGAGTTGCGCCCTCGTACAAGGCGAGCCATGATTCGAGCTGAAAAGAAAGCTGAACAACAGCAACAAGGTACAAACAACACAAGTAAAAGAAAAAAGAACAAGGATGTGGAAGAAGAAGAAGCACTGAGCACATGAAACAGAACACACTTGCTCCACAAGAAATTTTGAGTTTGGGCTCTATTGTCAGCCATAATGCGATCTTGGCGTGGCTATCGAGGTGATTGGAAATTTTCTAGTACCATCTTATGAGCTTGGTGTTTGTTTTTTTCTGGCTTGTTTACATGTATTTGTCATTCACTTGTCTGATGTTATATTTGGCTGGAGATGAACAAGGAGAAATGATACACTTGAGCATCATTATTGGCATATGATGCACCAATAAGCTCTTCTTAGTCAGAATGTTATTTCATATATAACTGCTATAGTTAGTAAAGAAGGTTTAAGCTAATTATATGTAGTCAATATTGACAATTCTTGTTTCCTTAGTCAAGCAAAACCTCTCTTGTTAACTTGCACAACATTAGCAGCTGGTACATTTTTTAATTTTTTTCCCACCCAGTGTTCGATTGGGACCAGTCTAGCATGGATTTGCGTAGGGAATCCTACTTTGGGAGTAAAGTGTTCTCTATTGAAGGGGACTCTATTCTTATGGCTTGAATCCAAGCCTAAAGGTTAAGAATTGTGGGGTACTTACCACCCCAACCATAATTTTTGGTTTTGGTGGTATGTTTGTAGTTGATACTACAATAATTTACTACTAGTTGATATTGAGACCAACTTGGTCAAGTTGAAATGAACACGATTACAATTGTGGAGTTTTGGGGGCAAGTGATCCCTATAGAAGGCAATTTCATTCCTAAGGGTTTGAGCTCGAGACTTTAATTAAGAATGTAGGAGTATTTACTACTTTGTCATAATTTGATTGTATGTTTGTAGTTTGATATTGCAATAATTTACTTGTTGATATTGAGACCGACTTGATTAAGTTTTAATTTGGTTGTATGTTTGAAGTTACAATTTACAAGTTGATATTGAAATTGATTAAGTTGAAAATGGAAGGAATATTTATATGATATCTAACAAAAAAGAGAAAGTTTGACACGCATAGATGTATAACAGTTAGTAATATTCAAATGTTAATGACAAATTAATGTTATATGTTTCATAAGTACTTTAAAGTAAAATTTACATGGAGTAAAAAAGATTGAAATTCTTTAAACCTTCCTTCTGCTTTGCTGAAATAGGAACTTCCTAGTTTATAAAAATACAGTATCGAAGTTCAAAGTTTACATGTGAAACTGCAACATACTTTCGTATAGAGCTCTTATAACATCACTAACTTATACCAATACCCTCGTCGTCTCATAATGTTGTTAATTACTAAAGGAATTATCAATTGTCGTGAACACTAATGCTTCCACCTACAAACACATTATACACTTTGAAACGTGCACCCATTACAAACTTCAATGGTAAATCCGTTGTGAATAATGTACAAGTTTCTGACACCTCACTAGTACTCAAACTCACCACGGGCCTTTTTTCCTCTGTATCCATTGCATTAGTTCTTCTCGCCTCTATCATATCATCTTATACATTTCATCGACTTCCAAAATCTTTATTCACACTTAACAAATTCATTTCAAATTTAGCTATTATCTTGATTTTCAACGCTTTTCATCTTTTCATCTTTAACTCCATCTCCCTAAAATCTATGAACATTTCTTTTTATAGCTCTACACGAAGTGTTAACAATAGCAGAATTAGAACTATTCATAGTCAAGAGACCGTGCAATATAATGGTAAAACTCATTTGAATTAATATAATTTTCGAAATTAGCACATTGGCTGTTTTTTGTGTTTACTTGCAAAATTTTTACAAACTTTATGCCTATTTCCTGTGATATTTAATTCCACCCATAATAAGAACTTTAGCACATTGGATGCACTTTTTTCAAGTGACATTTTAGCTTCAAAAGTATATTTTTAAATATATCATGAAAACAATGATTATATTTACGGTTGAATCTTTAATGGGCCAATAAAAAACCTGGTCCTTTCCCCAACCTTAAATATACCAACAAGGTTCAAAAAACATACCTCCATCCAAATGGTCAAGTTGAAATGGGTGTACAGGTGGAATTTCATTACCAACCCAACTTAATTTCGAGGAATATATTTTTCGTTCCGTGGAAATAAAATGTTGAAAATATTTTCTACTAAAATCAAAACATAAATATTTTGGGCTCTTAACCCCCCATTTGCTTTTTCCCTCCGAATTAAAAATATTTAAAACGCCATGGTATATAAATATGGCTTGGCGTTATTGGCCTCCATATATTATTTAATTCAAAAATGAAAAGATGTTTTTTTAACTCTCCAAACCCATGGTATATAAATATACCGAGACGGTATTATGAATGATCATGTTCTTTATTTAAAATGACACACTTTTTTTGAAGAAAACCTCAATAAGAAGAGTTCTATATACATCTACCGTGATGGTATCATGAAGGGCTTGTTGTAGGTTGTTGTCTCACACAAAGACAACTCATCATGGTATATAAATATCGAGATGAGAACTATTTCGGTCACTTAGTCCTCCATGAGATGATATATAACATATACTACAATGGTATCCGGAAAGGGTTTGATATGCTCGGGTAAATATTTTCAAATTTATAGAAAGCAAAATAGTTTGGGAGGGGATGTGGGCGGGTAAATATTTTGTATTTTGGGGTCAATTAGTGATGTTTTCCCAAATATTTTCTAGGAAAACTTTTTTTGCAAAAAATATTTTCTAGAAAAACTTTTTTGTGGAAATTTTTTTTGTTCCATCATATCAAACAAGTCCCAGAGTTATATTGTATTCTTATTAAATACTTGAAATGAATTATGTTGGACAAGGTCAAGAAATATAATTTTTTATGTCATTGGGGTGCCGTGAGAGATCAATTCACACGGAAATATAATATATGTGGGAACATAAAACATCGCACAAGATACATCTCTTAATTTGTTAAAAAGAAAATGTTGCAAATCACGATTTTAAATTAAAAATTGATCCATGGGTTTATATTTTGAAAAAAATTAAATAATATATTCACCAACCATGTTTAATAACTATTTATATTATTAAAAAATAGTAAGTTGATAGTTATTTATAACAAATTTATTCTTGAGCCAAAAAAATAGGTTGGAGGTATTTTTTTATTGAACAAAAGTTTGATTAATTGATGTTGTATTTTTGAGAAAGGTCTTTTAGTTAATTTTATATGAAAGTAATCCTATAAAATTGTATAAAATTGGAAAGTTTTGATGATTTTCACGACTTTTTCATCTATAATTTGGGTTCAATTTAAAACATATCAAATCCTTTCCCCATTATAATTAAATACACCATTATATATTAAAATAAAAAAATGAAAAAAAAAAAAAAAAACTGAAACATGTCCTTTTGGCGGGTTTTCGTTTTACCCGCCCGCAACCATAACATAACAGTATATATATAAACAACAACCCAACCCCTTAAACCCTCTCTTAAACCCTTACTCTCACAATGTACGGACAGCCACCGCACAATGGCGGCGGTAGCGGTGGCGCGTGGCGCGTACCTCCTCCACAACCACAGCAACACCAACAATATCAACAACAGCCACCATATCTAGGGTTTAATCAAAACCCTAATTTAATTCCTTACCCCTTTTATCTCCAAAATCCCAATTTCCCCATTCAACAAAACCCTAATTTCGTAAATTATCCAATCCAACAAAACCCTAACCCTAACCCTAACTTTCAATTTCAACAGCCGCCTTCTCTTCCTCAACAGAGTTTCCCAATGGGTAATAATAACGAGGTTGGTAAACACGAAAAATTTGCAAGAAAAACACTAATTCCTCTAATTTTTAATGGGATATTTTCAAAATTATACAGCTTTTATAAATATTTACGATATACAATATTGTACAGCATTATACATAATGTATCGACCATGTATAATAGTGTATAAAAGGTGTTTATACATAAATATGGGCTAAGTATGGGCTACGTGGTGTAAATATTTTCAAAAATAAACATAGAGCGTAATTTTCAATTGCAGCAACAAACCCCTAATTCCTCTAATTTTCAATTGCAGCAACCTCCATCAAAGGGTAATAAGGAGGTTATTGAGAGAGTTGATAAGGCTGTAATTAAGGCACGTAGAGACCTTATAGAGGCAGGTGAAAATGTGTCGGCTTGGAAAGTGTCACAAGCTGCTTTGGTTATACTGAACGCTGAATCGTGGGATTCTTTGGGCTGTAAAGTGCAAGATGCCCCCTCCTTGCATAGCCTCATTGTTACCGAAGGGAAGGTACAATATTTTGTATATTTATAGATTGTTTAAGAAACTTGAATAATATTTGCACTATTAGTTGAGCTAGTGCGTTAGTAGTTGTTATGGATATGGTAAAAATGGAATCTTTTTGCTCAACTTCAATATTTTGTGTAGTTATAGATTTTTGTAAATTGAGTTTTTCATTATTGAAGCAACTTGAATAGATTTTTAGTGGATATGGTAAAAATGGAATCTTTTTGCTCAACTTCAAAATTTTGTGTAGTTATAGATTTTTGTAAATTGAGTTTTTCATTATTGAAGAAACTTGAATAATTTTTGCACTGTGAGTTGACCTAGTGCGTTAGTAGTTGCTATGGAGAAGGTTAAAATGCAGTCTTTGGACCGGTTTAAAAGGCAGTCTTTCTGCTCAACTTGGTCATTTATTTGTGTGACACTTAATTTTTAGTAGTCCCTCTTTTATTTTCATAGTACTTGATTTTTATTTATTCTCTCCAATTCTTAAATGCAGTCTGCTCAACTTGGTCATTTACATGTGTGACACTTAATTTTTAGTAGTCACTCTTTTATTTTTATATTACTTTATTTTGATTTATTCTCTTCAATTCTTCTTTTTTTTTGTTTTTGTTTTTGGAGGCTCTTTTACATTTTTTGATGTGCCATTTTACCCATCGAGCGATGCTCTATTTCCAACCCTCTTATTTCAAATGGGGGTACATTATTTTCAAGCTGAAGGGAAGAGGGTACTAAATCCTTCATCTCAAAACAATGAGAAATTGGAGTTAAGCTTTGATGGCGATCAACCTTAAGTACCATTTTAGTATTCTGCTGGATAATTTTTTGTGAATATCTATAGGTGGAAGGTTTTTGTTTTGTGCAAAGATACCATATGGAATACTAAATTTTCATTTCCCCATCTCTGTTTCTTAGATTAATGCTTTCATCCACTGCTTTGTTGGTGTTCAAAGAATTACCACATTGTATGATTTGGAAGTAGCAATATGCAAGAATGAGGGGGTTGAGCAGTTTGAAGAGCTGGAATTGGGTCCGCTGCTGAAACACCCGCTCATTATCCATTATTTTTCTATCAATCCTGATGTTTCAGAAGTTTTCAGAATAACGAGCGAGGAGATAATGTCCTTCCTTTCTAAGTTCATCATGGATGCTGATAAAAGAAGAAGAGTAAACATAGATGAATTTTTGAACTTCATCACTGAGAAGAAATCTGCTGGAACCAAAGAGAATCTTTGTGTGCGGATTCAAAGCTTGGGGTATGTGGCATATTTTACTCATACACGATTTTCTTTATGCTTAATTAAATATTGCAGAATAGCTTCATGATGGAAACCTATTATTGACTTTTAGATAACCTAATGTGAAAATTAGTTTTTACCATACGCGTCTACCTATGCAAAAAATTCACCATGAACGAAATTTAGAGCTACCATTGCTGTGTTGTGTGTGCTACTTGCGTGGTGGGAATACGTCATTACTTAAATTAGGGTCCAGGAATGTGGGTTTTGTGGAGGGAGAGGAATAGGATAGCGTCTGAAGGGGTTGAGAATGATTCTGTACAGGTGAGGAGTAGCCTCTTGTCTCTAGTTTCTTTTTGGCGCATCCATGAGGTCCTTGTTTGTATAGACAAGTGGGTGACGTTTGTAGAAAACTATATTTTGGTGTAGGTTTCTCTACTTTTTGGTATACTTCAGTACTTTTATATAGAGATCTCCCCAACATTAATAAAAATGCTTACTTGCTTGGTAAGGTTGATCTTACCTAGCATACCATCTTGTCTTGGCTAATGTAACTTATAGTTATGATCATATTTTATAACCAATTCTTGTACATGGTTAACCATAAGTGTATTACAAATATGTGTCTACATAAAGTTCATAATTCTTGATACGTTCTTAGCCGAGACTTCTCATGGAGTACATAAAGCAAGCTCTACAAAAATATTTAAATGCTCTTAAAAACATGAGCAGAATTGGAAACTATTGGCCGCGATGAGAAAGATTTGGGGTTACCCTGGAATGTAGCTCTTGTTTTAAAATTCAATTGATAGGAGCTGTGACATTGGAAAGAAAGATGGCAAGGGTTGATCAATGCAACAAGTGATAATTGTATCCATAATCTTAGGGGTCATTCAGTTGATAGTTTGGTATAATTAATCCCAACATAAAATTCTATATAAAATAGTACATAGTCTGGTTGTATAAGAAAGAATAATCTCAACATTTTTTGAGAACACGTGTTGCATTACTTATCCAGTGGTTGGCTTAGCTAGTTAAAAGTAGTTGGAACACCTTCCTCGGCTCATAGAAGGACTTCACTGAGAATACTCCATTGTTTCCTAGGCCCCAACGCCAAACATACGGATTGATTTGCCTTATGAAGTAATGCTAATAATCTTCGAAACTCACTCACTTCCCAAGCTTGAAAATCCTTTCTAAATCTTAAAGTCCCAAAAAGTCTCTCCACCCCTTGATTTTCTACATTGTCATGTCTCTTTGGTAAGATATACTGTACAAACTCTGGAATTCATCTTCCAATAATTTTTTCCGCACCAATTATGTCCCCAAAAATATACTCTCCCCGACCTTGGATGAGATATTTTTCACAAAATAGTCCCATCCCTTTATGATATTCCTTCACAAACCACAATCAAAAGGCAAAATAATATCTCTAGTTTTCCACCATACTTATCAACTATCACCCCATCCACAAAGCTTGTACCTTCACCCCGAACCTCCACACCCATTTGCCCAATAAATCTTTATGAAAGACTTTTAAATATTTAATTCCAAGGTCTCCCCATTTTTTAGGAGATGTGACAGTAGCATCAAGTGAAATTTCCTTGCCCCATCCGGCGCATCCCAAAGGATAGGGTAGCAAAACCTTGTATATATACATATATTTTTATGGCGCAACTAATACATTTTATACATAAGGAACCACATAGGTAATTACACCATATTATCTTAAAGTATAACTTCATCAAATTCCTCCACAAACCACAATCAAAAGGCAAAATAATATCTCTAGTTTTCCACCATACTTATCAACTATCACCCCGAACCTCCACCCCGAACCTCCACACCCATTTGCCCAATAAAGCTTTATTAAAGACTTTTAAATATTTAATTCCAAGGTCTCCCCATTTTTTAGGAGATGTGGCAGTCTCCCATCGCATCAAGTGAAATTTCCTTGCCCCATCCGGCGCATCCCAAAGGATAGGGTAGCAAAACCTTGTATATATACATATATTTTTATGGGGCAACTAATACATTTTATACATAAGGAACCACATAGGTAATTACACCATATTATCTTAAAGTATAACTTCATCAAAAGCATTAAGAAGCTTCTTTATAGTCGAAAATAACATAGGCATATTTACTATAGACTTGTCCTTCTATGCAAATCCTAATTCAGAAAGCGCTGAAACCTCGTTAAAACATGATGCAAACTACCTCTTTGATTCCTTTTAATATAAGAAGAAAGTATCACAACTAGGGTGCACTTATGGGTGGGATGGAGAACTATGAGGTCTCAAGTTCATATTCTAATAGAAACAAAAAAACCACTAGGTGATTTCTTTCCATCTGTCAGATGGACATAATTACCTGGTATTTTTTTTGATCAAGTAAATGTATTTTCATTCATAAACATGGCCAAACTAGCCGTATACATTGGGTATATCAAAAGGTACAAAATGTGGTTCTCTACAAAACTCCGCCCAATCATCTATATAACAAGGAACTTCCTGGGGCGGTAGCATGTACTTGGTGAAATTAGTCGAGGTGTGTGCAACTTGTCCTCGAAACCACCGTTACAAAAAGGAAGTATCAGAATCAGGGTGAACTAGTTCTTAGAAACATGATTTAGCTTCACTCATATCTAAGGGCGCGAGATCAGCAAAATTCTGGCTTTCAATTATATGTCCAGGAGTTGCAGATTTTGACGCTTTCTTTTCTTGTTGTATCCTCTGTTTGTGTTATGGTTATTTTTCTTTGTTCACTTACCTCTCTTTGTATGTTCTCTAAGGTTTCGGTTTCTGCAATCTGCTTGGAGTACTATTACGATCAATAACACATCTTATTGCTGCGAAACAGATTATGATGTCTAGCATAAATAAATAAATAAAAGAATAATTAGTATCTGAAAGAGCGAGAGGTTTTCATTTTCTGAAACACATGTAGTTAAACTTCATAAGTGCCCAAAAGACCACAATCAAATATCTTAAATCCTTTCTGGGATAACATGAACCACCATGACAGTTTGGCATGCAGTTATATGTTACTTCTCTTTTATGTTAGATAAAGGTTTTGTCCTCTGTATTCGTAATTTTGCATTCACCTTTGTATGCCATGCCAATGTCCTGAGTGTATGTGTGGAGTTTTAAGTTTGGTATATTGTGTTTCCTTCTTTTTTCATAATGATTCCAAACCATGACAAACTTTTACTTCCAGTTAGTTGCTGAACTTTCTGAAATTTAGATTTGATTTCCTATTCTGTTAGTGGATTAATTGAGAAGTATATGATTAGACTGTCAAGCAGCTTCCTCACTCAAGACCTTTATTTCTGTCTTTTGAAGAACCAGATACTTTTGTCACCTATTATTGTCACTTCATTAAGTCCTTCGGTGTTGAATGCTTGAGGATTGATAAAATCTAGTCAATCTTGATAGGTTGTAGTTAATCTTGATAGGTGAAGAGTGACTTTATGCCATTTCTTGTTTGCGACAAAACCTTTTAATATAGTCTTCTAGCTCATGTTGACACGTGTTTCTCATGCTTTTCTACAGCTGCTGCTGGCTGATTTTGGGAAACTTAATAGATGATATGGCTTTGACATTTTTGTTCTGTTTTCAGCTGAATCTGATAATTCATCTTTCGTCATGGGCTCTTTCCTTTGCATTTCAGGATGTACATTACATTTATCCAGGAAGCAAGGCAGTTCGAAACTAGCACCGTTAAAAAATATATCCGTAGGGTGAAAAAACAATCCAGCAAAAATATCGGGAAACGCCCTCTCTTATCTGCAGAGAAGAAGCAGTTAGATGAGCATTTCAATGCTATGTGTGAACGTGTCAAATTATTTTCCTCAGTTGAGAAGGAATTTTGTGGTAAACACACAAAGTTTTTATCAAGTTCAGAATATGAGAGCACTGATGATGATCAGGATGAAAATGCTGCACAGAGCCCAGCTGGAAACATCAAAAGTTTCGACAGACCAACCACTTGTCCGTACCCATCAGCATCTGAAGAAATGATGCGGCTGGGTTTGAAAGCTGAAGATGGTGTTGGCCTACCTACTACTAATGGCAGTGACAGATACAGTAAGGATATTCGGCAATCCAAGAGTAAAAGAAAACATGATGATGTTCAGAGTTCCATGGCTTTACCCAAAAAAGCACCCAAAAGAGATATGGTTACTCGCAGGAATAAAAAGGGATCAAAACTTTCTCAAGCGTGGAATGAAGAATCCGATGGTTCAAATGTTTCTTCACATGGTGATGATTCGATTAAAAGTTTCATTAACACTTGGAAGGAGGCATGTCGGACAAACAGTGTAGATGAGGTATTATTTATGCAGTTGTTTCTGATCAAGCAGAGAATACTTATCATACATCTCTTTGAAATTGTCTCCAAATAACTGGTCTACTTTATTAACAATAAAAAAAATAACTGGTCTACTTTTCTGTTAAAATTTCTCCAATTCCGTGAAAAGAAAAAATATTCCAAATTCAAAACTCATACCATATGTAGTTATGTACTACCAAAGAGGTGTTACGGTGTCCAATTTTTACCTGAAAGAGAGTTAAGTCCTTCAAAAAGGTAACTTTCTCTACGCATTTGGACCTACTTGCATTTAAGCACTAACAACTTCAACTCTTCTCCGAGAAAGATGAAAAGTTCTACTGATCCGGCACTTTCTTAGTGCTGTGGGCTATTTCCAGAGCAAAAGCAAAATTAGTTCCTGTTGTAAACTCATGGGAATCCTTGACCTCGATCACTCTTTCTGCATCAATTGTAATTTCTTCTTACACCAAAAGTAATCAGAAGTGTATAGTTAAACTTGATTTTCTGAATGGAGTTGGCTTTATCATCAAGTGCAAATTGTGTTCCACCATTTTTCCTGCTCTTTGGTTGTTCGTTTCTTGTGCCCGCACCTGAGCAAATCAGATACAGCTATTGACATTGCCCAACGAAGTCCCACCATGTTTAAAAACAGCTGCCATAGCATACAAAAATAGATGATTGTTGCTTTCGTTTCTTCACACAAATAACATCTGATACACAGTTAAAAACCTCTCTTCTATAAGTTTTCTTGTGTCAGTCAGACCTCTTTAGTTTCTAGCCATGTGAAAACAACTACTTTGTGTGGTGCTGTTGTCTTCCAGGTCTTTCTCCAAGGCCATTCATTGAATATAATGGTGTCTCTTTTGGACGCTTTAATCAGAGAATTGTGATTTCTTTCTTTATCCGACTTTCTTGTTTGGTTTCTCTTTGTTTTTTGATATGGTAACCTACATGTACCCTCCTCGCCCCTACCTCAGGAGTCAATAGCGGTCTTCCCACCTTTCCAACTTGCTCCCCTCTTGACTTGAACCGCCTAGCTTGATGTTGGACATGGAGGGTGCTTTCACCTGAGCAATTCTCTCCCTCTTGTGATTGATTTAGAATATTGTATATGTCAGTTAGCTATTTTGTATGTTATTACATTACCTTAACTATTAAGGAGTTGGTGCATATCGTAGTTAGCTTTGTACATTCAGGAATTTTTAGATCCTTCCACATTGATGAGAGGTTGCACAAGTATAATGCCATTTGTTATAATAGCTATAGACGCCCCATTAAATTTGTTTTCCAATTTTTGCTAACATCCCGTACCTTATTGTTGGAAGGCCATGAAGGGGTGACGATTTAGGACTACCTGGATGCTAGGTTGGCTAGGGCTGAAGACTCGGATACCTAACACTAGTTATTGAGACAATCCATGACATGTAAAAATGGAATATCTGAAATTAAAAGAAATGATGTAATTTTTATATATTTATAGTTGGAGACAATAGGGATAGTATTTTGTTTGAAGAACTGTCACAAACTATTTTTTTCAATTTTTTTAAAGAACTGTTGCGAACAATCCTACTATCTGAAGTGTTTAGTATGAACTGTTTGATTTCATTTCTAATTTTTTTGACTTTACAATACAACTATGTTATACAATTAATTTAATTGCATTCAAATTTAGTTTCTAATGCAAGCTAATAATTCAGGATTTAGTGGTAGTCAAATTCAATTGTCAATTCATAACATTGATTTTGCATTTTTTCCTATATCAATCAGTTAATTTTGAAATTAATTTTTTCTAAAGGAGTAACCGAATGAGACCAGACAGTATTAAAGAACTTGCCTGGAGAAGGCTTAATTTAAACTATTGATTCTTTCTCTTAATTAATCAACCATGTTGGGCTCGGGATCACATCTGATGCTTAGCATCGATGAACAGGTGGCTGTTGGGATGGGCCAAAAGTGGATGTCGCATTCATAGTTTTATAGGATTTGGAGTGATAATAAAATATTTTTGGGTTGTTATTTTCGCATTAGGTTTATTCCTTTGCCTGCCTCTCTTGCAATATTCTCAATTGAGTCAGCTAGTACGTTTTTTCTTTTTAGGTTCTTTTAAAGTTCCTATGTTTGGTATTTGGCCAAGCTTCAGGTGTTGACAGTCAACCATTGTAAAAACATGTTGATCTTCAATCAAATTTCATTCTATTTCAGGTGTTTCAGAGGATGCTTCAGTTCTATGAGGCAAGGAAGAAAAATAAAGTGACAAGATTGTTTTCATCATATCCATTTTGTGGGTTGCTTCATGTTGCTGTAAGTCTACTGATATTTGAGAAAGTATTAATTAGCCAAATAAAACCTTAGGTAAATCTGCTTTATGCTCATGGAGGATTTGGATTTCTTCCGTGTTAAGTAAACCTATTTCAAATACAGGATCTCTTTAATACTCTTTTATGATAGGCATTCGTTTAGTCACCTTTCTTTTAGCTACTTGAAATCATTAGTATGGAACTTTTATATATCAGCTAGAAGTAAAGTAAAAATATGTTCATGGTTTTTCATATGCATAATGCAAGTATTTGATTGATCTTCTTCAAGATTTCATGTAGATTTCATGTTATCATTGTCAAAAGAAGATTTCATGTCCAGCAAACTTCATTTCTTTTCAATACTCCGGCATACTTTTTTGAGTGTGATGAGTTTGCAGGTTACATCTATTAAACGTGGAATGTGGGACAGTTTGTATGATAAGCTCCAAACATTTAATCACTGTGGAGTGACCAACAAAGGCACTGAAAATTGTGCTGACTCCATATGCATCGAGGTTGAATCACCTGAAAGGGATGCTACCAATCATTTTCACAAGCTCTTGGTGTGCGAAAGTGGTGAGTTGTACACCACAGAGATTTTTATTTTGCCCGCAAGGTGTTACGATTTATTTATTTTTCATTTATGTGTAACGCACATATGCTATTAGCCAATACTTGAAAATAGAGAATGGAATAGAAGTCTGAGGTGCTTGAAATCTATAAATGGCTAGCCTGCTTCAGTTGGCTGCAGATTAACAGATTTATGTAGGATAATTCATTATTCTCCTAGATTGAGAGAATGTTGGCATCACCTTATGTGGTCCTAGGTAATCCTCACCTCATGCGCTAGCTTTTGAAACTGATAAAAAGAGATCCATTTTCTTTAAATGGTATCTGAGCAAACAATAGGTCTTGGGGTCAAATTCACAATCACCTGGAAAAAAAAATATTTTCTCGTGTTCGGCCATGAAAAAGTATCTAGTCCACTCATGAGTGGTCATATTGACACAGGTAAAATTAAATAACTAGTCATTAACAGTTTAATCTTTTAGATGAGAACAAAGACTGCTTTTACTACAATCTCTCCTAAAAGAAGTCTGTCAACTTTTCATACTGTTACTAACATGGTTACAGTCTCTAAGCTGTGTGTTTTCACGATTATGCTTTTGGGTTTCCCTTTTACTCTTCTCCGCTGAAACGCCTACCCTTTGTTTTGTTTACATAGGTGTCACCATCGACGACATACTTGGTAAAATTAATACATATTTTGAGGGTGATGATAATCCCTTGCCCACTGCAAGTTCATACCATGAGAAGTTCGTCTTCCTCTTGAATAAGTTTTGCAAGCTTGAATCTTGGTTGACAGAGCAGTTTTCCGTGGATAAATTTGAGTCACTTGGTTATGGGGATATCTGGCCCTTCCTGGAGAAAAATATGCACCTGTTTAGTCATACTTTACCAAGGTGGTTAACAGATGACATGCATGAGAAGCCTCCTCTGGAACCTTCAATGCTTGATTGTCAGTTTGATCTATTGTTATCACAGGCTTCACAATGTTTATGGGAGAATGAAAAAGTAGACAAGCGGAGGATTTCCGAGTTACTAATGAGGCAATTCCCTTTAGTCTGTTTAAAAGTAGCTGGAAATGACTTAATGATAGATATAGAGGGTTCTATGAAGGCAAAGAAAGGCGATATGACTTTAAAGTCTGTTGTATTCTCTGAAACATTGCTCAAGGAATTTGCTGTGGGTAAAAATAATGAAAATATATTAGAGAAAGCTGGTTTGGAGAATGATGCAGGACATGGAGATTGGATAGTGATGTCCAAAGATGCCATGAAGGCCTTGGTCAATGCTCCAATGTTGATAGATCTGAAATTGTGGTCACATTGGGATATGGTTTTTGCTCCTTCTCTTGGTTCTCTTGTGGGTTGGCTGTTGAATGATGTCAAACACCGAAGAGTTGTTGTGTTTGGTAACTTCGTGTGGGAAGGTTTTGCGTGTTGATCATTCAGCCACTATTGATTCTTTTGTATATGTACTTCTGCAAGGCAATCCTTTTGATACAGCTGTCAAACTGGTATCTTTGTTGGTTTTATATGGTGGTGAAAAAAGTGTTCCTAGTTCACTCTTAAAATGCCATGCACGTAAGGCATTTGAAGTTTTAATTAAAAATTGTGAGGAAATGAAATCACATGACATTCAGGATTCCCTCAAGCATGCCACATCTCTGTGCAGAGAGCTCATACATGATGAAACTACATCAACTATGAACAAGAAATTACTGAGGAGGGATAGGGTTGGTAAAATCGTGCCTTTTGCGTCGAGGTTTATTCTCGACTGTCTGGGCTATCTTCCTGTTGAATTTTGCCATTTTGCTGCAGACATCTTGCTTACAGGGGTGCAGCCATTTGTCAAAGATGCTCCTTCAGCTATCTTAGGTGAATGTGAACGGATGGAGCAACGTATTATGCTTCATCGAGTTGGAATGTATTTGGGAATAGTTGAATGGGTTGAAGATAAACACAAATTGAGTGCCTGTTCTGTCACTAACTTGTTAATGTCTTCTGGATCATCATGCTTGAAAGTCACAGAGCTTGATTTTAGCAAAGACTCAGCCTTTATGGAAGAAGTATCAAGAGAATGTCCCTTGTCTAGAAATGAAATTAACCTCTCCCAAGATCCAATGCGGCAAAATGAAAATCGAGATGCCAGTTGCTCTGCAGGTGTTATATCTTATGTTCCTTTCGATAATTTGGCTGATAGTGCCAAACAACACTCATGTGAGCTTGAGAGTTCCGCTGCCAGAGTTATTGAATCTATTCAGCAAGAAGAGTTTGGTCTGCAGCCTGATCTTTCACTAGTTGAAAGTGCAATGTTGAATAAGCAACATGCTCGCTTGGGGAGAGCACTGCATTGTCTTTCGCAGGAGTTATATTCTCAGGATTCACATTTTATTCTAGAGCTGGTATGTATACTTACTTTTAGTAATCTATGTTCAGTGTTTACCTTGTTGTGTCCCAATTCATTGTATATCTTGCAGATTCTAGTGTTGAGTTATATTAGTTAACTCACCATTCAATGTGGCGAAAGACTGAGGACTTTAACGTGGATTGTAATATAAAGGTCCATCTCCTGAGTTCCCAGAAAAACTTGATTTTTTTTATAACACTAGACATTGAACTTACGTAATTCTACGTGGCAAAAATAGATAAAAGGAAAATTATTCTTAAAAAATGGATTTGTAAACAACGGTTTATATTGAGTTGGCTCATGGGAGGAAGTGGATTGGAGTTTGGAAAAATATATGAGAAATTGGATGTTAACTAACTGTAATAGGTTTCATCGGAAAAAAAAAACTAACATGCAATGGATGGACAGCTATAAAATAACTAAAATGAAAATTATTTTTAAAAAAAAATGGTAGTACGTAGAAAGTGGGAGCATGGACAGAAGATTGGCATGTTAGAAAGATGGGAAATGTTTTGAGTGTATAGGAATATATTCTGATATGACACCTACCATGACGTTATCACAGGAGAGAAGATGTAATGTACTCCCTCTGTCCTATTTTATGTGGCACACTTTCCTTTTTAGTTTGTCCCAAAAGAATAGCTCCGAAACAATCTAACTTTAAACTTTCCATTTTACCCTTAATGAGATGATTTATAGCCACACAAATGTCTATTATTTTAGACCATTTCAAAAGTCTTTCTTTCTATCTTAAACTCTGTACCTAGTCGAACAATTCCCCACATAAATTGGGACAGAGGGAGGAGTACCTATTACACAACTCTACATTGTCCATATAGCTGACCAGTACTTAAAAGATCCCACCCAACACCCAAAGTGGTATGGATAGTTATTAGGAAATCAAGGACATTCTATGCCTCTAGCATGTATTAGAGCAGACAACAGGGTTTTTAGCAGATGGAGGAACTGTGTACAATGCAACCTTTTTAGCCCAAGCTTCTATCGGCTCAATATTTCTTACCAATATCAACCAAGGACATTAAGGGCACATTCTATGCCTTCACCTTGTGGCGCTCTTAGTGCAGTAGAATCTGGGGCAAGGTTCTTATCAGATTGAAGGAATGATTTTATAATATGCATATTTTAGTGCTGCTCGTTAATAATTGCATTTGATTTCCCTGAAGAGCTCTAATTCTCCAGAAATGAGTAGACTGCTTTAGCTTGTAATTTCGGGTAGTGTTCTCAAATATTGGTTATTACTTATTGCTACCTAAGTTTCTTTAATCTAGTCATTGAGTAGAGTACAATTGCGAGTACGAACTTATGGTTATGTGTTTTGTTGTCACTGGAACTTCTTTTGTTACATGAAGATGGAGTGCTTTGTGCATTTTTCCTGTCAAAAAGGATATAACTAATTGATCTCTTTACAATGGCTAATTGATTCAGGTTCAGAATGCTGATGATAATATCTACCTTGAGAATGTCGAACCCACTTTGACTTTCATTCTTCAGGATAAAGGCATTGTAGTTCTGAACAATGAACGTGGCTTTTCTGCTGATAACATCAGAGCACTCTGTGATGTTGGGAATTCTACTAAGAAAGGACGTAATGCTGGATATATTGGGAAGAAAGGCATTGGTTTCAAATCAGTGTTTCGGGTAATATGCACAAACATGTCTGTGAATTTTATCTAGTTCCTTGTACAATTTGTATGAACTTTTAAATGAATTTGGAACAAAGTGAGTGTTTGTGCTGTTGTGCCTATGTGAAATGTTGTGAGGATGTAACAATAAAACCTTGCATACTTTTTTTATATATTCTTTTGGAGCAAAGGTGGCTAAGACCCCGTTTGTTTGCACTTAATGAAGACCTTAATCTGAATGGTTCAGACCTCAAACTATTAAGGGTCGTACTTGTTGGTTAAGTTATTCGAGCAAAAATTAGTTATACAGGCTTAGTTATTCACTTGCTAGGTATTCCATAAACACTCATAACTTATACATGTTTTATTTATGTGGGAATATAAAATGATAATCAAAGTACCAAACACCGTACAACCCAAGAGTTGGTTAAACAACCCAGAATTGTTACACTGTGCTTTAGTTTTTTTTAGTTGCACCATCATGTTGGATATTTGAGAGTTTGTAATATTTTTGCAGTGCATTAACTTCTAAGGATGCCAGAACTGTTCTTTTGTAATGATATCGGTGTTTTTGGTTGGTAAGCTAGGAGATGGCTACTTTTAGTTCCATGCCTACTGAAATGTTATTAAAGAGTAAATGATAGAAAATATAAACCAGCACATGGGAACTGTCTCTTCTAATGATCGTTATCTCTACCTACGCATTAGCTTTATGAAGTTGCTGCGTTGACTTCCTGATCTTTCTTGATAGAACTTAGAAGTGGACTTTGATATATCACTTAACAAACTGGGGTAGTATACAACTATACTCTGTGAAATAACCAATTTAATTTATCATGGAAGAATTGGATAGTAGGTGGTAGCTGTGGTAATTTTTGTAATGGGTTGGAGGAATCATAATGCGATGTATAACACCTATTATAGCAACTTAGCATGTCAAGCTGACAAAATAAGGAGCTTCTCATGCATGATTATCAATGTTCTCATACTTTTACCTGATAAAAAAAAAAAAAAAAAAAATCCTCTTTGGTGCGGGTTACTTCAATTCTCTACGAGGATTGGATTGGCATAGTTTCAGCATGCTGTTCAGAGTTCTCACAAAAAGAAAAACAGATTTATTAGCTTGCTGCTAATTATGGCTGTACTTTCTGTAATTATAATGCAGTCTGGGTAACAGAACCGGTGCTGTCTGTGGTGTAGTATTTCATTAGCTCTTGATTGATTTCAATGCGTAAAATATTTTTTAACTCTATCCTCTCTATCAGTTTTTTGTGAAGTGTCTGAACTGGTCCTTGTCCATGCTTTGCCCTTAATATCCAGAATCTGTCTAGCTAAACTTGTTTTTCCTTACAGGTCACTGATGCTCCAGAAATTCATTCCAATGGCTTCCATATTAAGTTTGATATAAGCAATGGCCAGATAG
Source organism: Lycium ferocissimum (assembly GCF_029784015.1). NCBI lineage: Eukaryota > Viridiplantae > Streptophyta > Magnoliopsida > Solanales > Solanaceae > Lycium > Lycium ferocissimum. The sequence goes on along the minus strand of NC_081342.1, from coordinate 3,032,292 downwards.
GTTTTGTTTTGCCAACTGTTGTACCTCCTTGTGACATTGACTTCTATACCAGATTGGCCTCTTTTGATTCTGATTGCAATTATTATAATACCTGCATAGTGCTTCCCCTTAAATCAAGTCTCTTGGAAACGTCTGCCGTAGAGAACATTATGTCAATGTTTTCTGATCTTCATCCATCTTTGCTACTTTTTCTTCACCGTCTTCACTGTATAAAATTTAGAAATATGCTAAGTGATTCTACTATTTTTATGAGGAAAGAAGTCATGGGAAATGGTATCATTAAGGTTTCTTTTGGAGAGGAGAAATTGACCTGGTTTGTGGCATCCAAGGAATTGCAGGCTGACACTATTCGTCCTGATATCTCAAAAACAGAAATTTCCATAGCGTTTACGTTGCAGGAAACACTTGATGGAAGCTACAATCCACATCTGAACCAACAGCCTGTTTTTGCATTCCTTCCTCTGAGAAAGTATGGCCTCAAGTTTATACTTCAGGGTGATTTTGTACTTCCTTCATCTAGAGAAGAAGTTGATGGTGATAGTCCTTGGAACCAGTGGTTATTGTCAGAGTTCCCTGGCTTGTTTGTTAGTGCAGTAAGATCATTTTGCGATCTGCTATGTTTTAAGGATAATCCAGCAAAGGGTGTTACAGCTTATATGAGCTTTGTTCCCCTTGTAGGGGAGGTTCATGGTTTCTTTTCTAGTCTTCCTCGGATGATTCTTTCTCGATTACGCATGTCAAACTGCTTGATAATAGAGAGTGCGGAAAATGAGTGGGTTCCTCCATGCAAAGTTTTGAGAAATTGGACCCAGGAGGCTCGTAACCTTTTACCTGATAGCTTGCTTCGCAAGCATCTTGGTGTTGGTTTTTTGCATAAAGATATAGTTCTACCAGATTTATTAGCCAGGGCTCTAGGAATTGAGGAGTATGGACTCAAAGTTCTATTTCAGGTTATTACTTCTTTATGCTTTTCAGTAGATGGTCTGAAGTCCATGGGTTTGGAATGGTTATGTGCCTGGCTAAGCTCCGTTTACACGATGTCGTCAAATGAGAAACACTCAACAGGTTTTGAGACAGAAACGGATCTTGTGAAGGACCTCAAAATGATTCCATTTATTCCCCTTTCAGATGGCAAATATGGATCATTGGATGAAGGTGCAATTTGGTTGCATGTTGATCTAATGGGTGCTACAACTAATGATGAGTATGCACCAGAAACTTTCCCAAGATTGTATTCTATGCTTAGAACTGTGAGTCCTACACTTCTTTCTGCTGCCGCTGCTCTTGGTACATCATGCTCTGATTCATCAATAGTAGATAATGTTACTAGGGTGCTTTACAGAGTTGGTGTACAGCGGTTATCGGCACATCAAATAGTAAAGATGCATATTCTACCATATATCTGCAGAGATCAAAATGGACAAGGACCTAGAGAACTATTGACAGAGTATTATGCCTTCTTGATGTTCCACTTGCAAACGAGTTGCCCTGACTGTCAATCAGAAAAGGACCAAATTATCAGAGAAGTGCGTGATAATGCTTTTATATTGACAAATTATGGTTGTAAACGTCCTATAGAGTTTCCTATCCATTTCAGCAAACAATTTGAAAATCCCATTGATATGAGTAGATTAATCCAGGGATTAGATCATGAATGGCATGAGATTGAGGATATGTTTTTAAAGCATCCAATCAACAAATTGTTATCTGGAGGTGTGTTAAAGTGGAGAAAGTTTTTCCAGGAAATTGGAATCACTGATTTTGTACGTGTTCTTCAGGTAGAGAAAAATATTTCTGATGTATGCTCTGTTCCCATGAATGCAACATGGGTGAAGATATGCGTCCTAGAGAATCAATTGCAAGTGATTGGGTGTCTGATGAGTTTGACAATTTGCTGTCACGGTTATCTTCAACGGGTGACAAGGAAAAATGCAAGTACCTCTTGGAGGTACTTGATAGTTTGTGGGATGATTATTTCGCTGATAAGGTTACTGGCTTCTATTTCAGTTCCACTGGAGAACGGAAATTATTCGACTCTTCATTCACCAGAACCCTCCGTGATGTTCAATGGCTGGCATCAAGTATGGATAATGAGCTTCACTGTCCAAGGGAGTTATTCCATGATTGTGACGCTGTGCGCTCAATTTTTGGTGACAACGCTCCTTATGCCATTCCAAAGGTTTGTCTGATTAATAAAGTTATCATGTCAATAAACATTTCTGTGAAGAGTCTTCACCTGTTAATATGGGTTGTCAATGTGTATTGCTGCAAGAACCTACTTATCACATTGTAGATTGTATAAAAATATGATGTGGCTTCTTTTTTACACTTACAGGGTTAAGCAAACTAACACCCCTTAAATTGTGAAGTATTTTTACTGTGGTTGGATGGTCAGCTCAAATCCAATCTGGTTTTTTTATTTACTTTGTTTAAGTTAGCTTGACTGTGGAGTTTTCACTATGTCAACCTTCTTTTATGGTTTTAATTTCCTGAGAACTTATATTTGAGAACCCAGTGTGGGTTGATTTGACTTTCAGGACATGCTAGAATTACTCTGCTTGTAGTTTTTTCGATTATGATCAGTCATGTTCTTGTTCGAGCCAGCATGTGCTTTCTTGAAAAGACTTTTTTTTTTTTTTTGGCTTCATTATTCTTCTTTCAATTAGCATTTGTAACCTTTTTTTATTTTTTATTTCCATGAATTTGCGGTAGTAGCTTCATGATATTATTTTAGCTTCTCCCTTCTATAGGGAAGTAGCAGAATTAATTTTTGGTTAGAGCTTTTCTTAGCGTGAATTTTATTGGAGTTTCTTTAATACTGCTCTTAAAGAGCTAATGATTCTGTTTTGAAACAGGTGAGAAGCAAAAAGTTGTTAACAGCTCTTGGTTTGAAAACACAAGTTACAGTTGATGACACTTTAGCAATTCTTAAAGTGTGGAGAGCTAAACTACCTCTGAGTGCTAGGTAATTGATTTTCCTTCTGCAGACATCCGTGAAAACAGCTAGATGGTTAATTCTTTCTCATTTGTCTGAAGAAAAAGATGTTTTTTATTCTTTAGAATTAGGAATTAGTTAAGGCTCAAGTTGTCCACGGTGCATCAATTGGTCACATGCATATAATAATTTTATATGCTGAGGTTGGTGGATCTGGTCCGGTAACTGGTTTGTTCTATAATATCTTTTGTTTAGGACATTGATGACTAGTGAAAGTCGTTAAGATGGTTGCTTTGCTAGAGTCATGTTTATGCCTTTACCCCATCATTGATTGGTTATAATTTAGAAATAGATCAAAAGCTGTTTTCAAATATACTTGAAGAAATGATCCAACATCATTAATTGTCAGGTACTGTCTAGCCATTTACATGTCCCCTTGTGGCATCTTTAACATCCTGAATGGCAAAAAAGAAGTAGACTTTCTGTAGTTTCGGTGTTTCCATCATTATGAGCTCCTTTGTCTCATCATTATTCTGAAGTTCCATACTCATCCATTGCCTACTTTTTCAGTTTATCACAAATGTCAAAATTCTACACTTTCATCTGGAGTAGGATGAACACTTCAGAGAGGAAGGTTGTTGAAGAATTATGTAATGGACCTTTTGTGTTTGTCCCTTGTAAGTTGGTTGCTTCACATGAAGATGTAGTACCTGGTGTTCTTTTGTCATCTAAAGAAGTCTTCTGGCGTGATTTAACTGGTTCCACTGACCAAGTGAAGATGGTCTGCCCAGAATTTGATCCACATTCAGTTCAGCACCCTTATACCAAAATGCTATGTAGTGTTTATCCATCCCTTCATGACTTTCTTGTGAAAGAATGTGGAGTGGATGAGTTCCCTCATTTCCATGGATACCTTCAAATATTGCTGCAGTTGTCGGCTGCTGCTTTACCTTCACAAGCAGCTAAGAATGTAAGCTATCTTTATGCTAAAAGCTTCCACTGTAGTAGCTGATGAAGGATTTTGATGCTAATGAAACCATGTTCTGATGAATATCTTAGCTTAAGACTGGATTTGATACATGTTTTTCAGGTCTTCCAAATATTTCTCAAGTGGGTTGATGAGCTAAATTCAGGATCTTTGAGTTCTGAAGATATTGGTTTCTTGAAGGAAGGTCTTTTGACAAAGGATTATCTGGTTCTTCCAACTGCAGAAGATAAATGGGTATCTCTGAACCCATCTTTTGGGCTCATCTGTTGGTGTGATGATGATAAGTTGAGGACGGAATTTGAGTATTTTGATAGTATTAAGTTTCTCTACTTTGGGCAACTCAATGACAGGGAAAAGGAGATTCTCCAAACAAAAGTTTCAATGTTCTTGCGCAAATTGAATATTCCTTCTCTATCAGAGGTAAGCCAAGTTACACCGCCCTCCCTTTGCATTTGTGTCCACATGCATATAGGTGAAAGACTTGATGTTTCCGGAAGAGGCAATCTAAATGCTCACTAGATGCTCCTATATCTGCAAGTAGTGTGGCAAAATGTATTAAATAACAAGTATCCACACAACACAGGGTGTCATTTGCATAAAGACTATGAAATATATCCACGTTTCTCCCATCAACACCTTCAATCAAAAAACAGTTTCTCCAACCGAGTTCAACAGCATTTTGAGCATGATGCTTCCTTTTATCTGACCGAGTTCAACAGCTTTTTGAGCATGATGCCTTTTATCTGACCGAGTTCAACACCTTTTTGAGCAGGATGCTTAAAATTTCCGTCATCAGCAGAAAGAGATGTGGGGAGAGAAGATCATAAAAAATCTAGCAGTTGAAATGCAAGCTTTGATCCATTGGATCCGCATTTCCCCTAAATTCATCATCTCTAATATCTTCAGTAAACAAAGACCAATTAACATAGTTATAAATATTTTCAAGATCCAACTTACTAACCATCCAAGATATTGATCAATGCATTCATTGGCCAATAACTGCTACCAGTCTCTGAAGTCACAGTTTTTATTCTTCAAGCACTGCTACCAGTTTGTTGTCCTACCAGGATGGCCTCCAATGTTCTTTTTCTGAAAACCAACACTGGTAATAGTCCAGGATATGCTCATTTATCTCCTTGTCTGCAGAGACCCTGCCATTCACTTCAAGGCTGTCAATAAAATTATATCTTTTGTCTGCATTTGCGTTTATGGAAAAATCTTGTATTTTAATCCCCTTTCTTAATCCACAAAACCTTGATTTTTTCCTCCACAATATTTCCTCAGCTTTAGCTATCTCTTCTAACTCGTCTGTCGACCATTATTATTTTCTAATTCATGAATCTGCTCCATTTCTTCAAGCTCCTTTAAGACAGATGTTTTCGATCTTCCAAATTACTGTAAACTTCCAGATTCCAGTTCTGCTTATCTTCCTTTAGGCTTTCTAATTTCTTGGCTAAAAACAGATCTGGCTACTTGAAAGCTGTAAGATTTCCACCAAATTTCTACAGTGTCCATGAATTATTCATGCTTAGTCCAACAGAGACTCATTAAAATAATCAATTAGTTGTCTTTACGTAGATGAAATCTGAATTTTCATATATGAGCTCATTTAACGTGTACTTCTGTTTTCCCACATTGAGTATACCAGTACACTATTTTGGATTTTGACGCGTACTACTGTTCTTGATTATTCCTAATGATGTCCACCTTATTGAGAAGCAATCGGGATTGAGGAATAGTCGTTTGTTGTATGTCCACTTTCATACAATTCAATATTGTCAGATATTTACCCTTCAACAAAAGTTAACTTTCTTTGCATTTTTTTTTACCAGAACTTGCTTAAATACAATAAAACTTCACTTCACCTTCACTGAGCCCTCAGGGATTTCTCGGTTATTAAAAAACAGGCCTTCACCCCCACCTTTTTACCCATGCCTAGTCAAATTAAGATACTTAGATTGGGAGACTTTTGAGTAACATGACTTTCAGATTAAATTAAGACATCTAATATTTATTTTTTCGCAGGTCGTAACCCGTGAAGCTATATATTATGGTCCAACAGACTCTAGCTTTGTAGTTTCTGTGGTTAACTGGGCTCTTCCATATGCTCAACGATATGTTTATAACAGTCATCCAGACAAGTATTTGCAGCTCAGCCAGTCTGGATTTGAGAACCTGAAATGTCTACAGATTGTTGTTGTAGAAAAGCTGTTCTACAGGAATGTTATTAAAAGTCCTCACATTGCGTCCAACAAACGGTTTGAATGCAGTTCTCTGCTAGAGGTATTATAATCACAACAGCATCTATTGGTTCTTGTATCTTTATAATGTTACATACTTAAGATGCTTCTGGAAAGCTTTTATTCTATTTAAATTTACATTGAACTGTTTATGAGAAAGGTTTACTCATCTAAGGGTCAAATTGTAATATGTCAAATGTAAGACCGTTTTCTATGTAGTCCAAGGCCCTAAAACATACGTCTGTATTGCGATGACATTCAATTGTTGACTTAGGTCTCTGCTGTCTTTTCCAGTTCTTCCTTTTTGATCTCGGCATATTTTTTACGTCTGATATTTCCTAGTAGGTTGTTTTCCCATTTCCCCACTCTGATTCATGGAGATCCAACATTGTTTAGGATGTATATATAACACTCATTTCCTGTATAGGTCTACTTGTCACTCTACCAACATAGTGAAATTTTATTCCTCATTAAAACTGAAAAAGATATGTACATAATTTGCTTTACTTATTTCCTGTACATGTATACTGGTAACTCTGCCGACATAGTGAAATTTTATTCCTTTTGAAACTGAAAAAAAATGTGTGCATAATTTGCTTTTTATGCTGTGACAGGGAAAGATCTTGTATGCAACTCGAGAATCAGATTCTCACTCGATATTCATGGAACTTTCTCGTTTATTCTCTTTTGGAACTCCTGACTTGCACTTGGCAAACTTTCTTCATATGATCACCACTATGGCAGAATCGGGTTCCAATGAAGAGCAAACTGAGTTTTTCATTATGAATAGCCAGAAAATGTGTAAGCTTCCTGCAGGTGAATCTGTTTGGTCAGTTGCAAATGTTCCATTGTCAAAAGATAGTGAGATAGGGCTGATGAGTTCTTCTAGAACAATTGATGAGAAAACCCCTGTGAATTTCAAGAAGAGACCAGGAACCAGCTCAAAATGGCCCCCTTCAGACTGGAAAACTGCTCCTGGCAGTGCAGCAAAGTCACAGGTAGCCAGTGGTATCAAAACATGTGCACAGGCTCCAACTGAGATCATTTGTGTGGAGAATGCGGACAATGATCCAGCATCAGCTGCAGCTGTACTAGGTTCACAAGATGCTATGAAAATAGCATTTGATCCTGCTCATTCCACGACTATACCACATGACTTGAATTATAGTTCATCGGATGTGGGAGAAAGAGATCATCTGTATGCAG